>NC_057802.1:266895436-267195436 GCF_018294505.1 Triticum aestivum
GAGAGAGAAAATGCCCGTAGAGAGGGAAGAGAAGGTGTGTGTCCGTGAGAGCAGTCGACATCGAGAGAACGTGTTTGTTCGAGAGACACCGAGGAAGACTACTATATATCGATGGTGCATGTAGGCGGGAATTAAACAAAGGGATGGTCTTATTGGTTTCGGGGATATAGGGGAAGAGTGAGAGGCGGGGGGGGGGGGTAGCTAGAAGGAGATTGTTAAGTGTGAGTGTGTGTTTTACCCATCTAGGCGGAAGTTATGTGCACAAAAGAGGAGAACGATTCGATGTGGCGTTTGGATTGAGGGTAATTAACTACGTATGGAGAGATAGAGACCTTGAACGTGCATGTGTGAGAGGTATACATGTATACGTGGGATGTGTGTGTGTGCGCGCGCGCATGATCGAGATAAAAGAAAGAAGACATAAGTCATAAGATCAACGACATGGGAGAGACGGATCGGTATGACAATATGCATGCATGTGAGAATGCAGGGAAGAAGGCCCGACAATTGTGCATGTGTTTTTGTCTTTAAGAGATAGTGGCGTGGGCTGGAGCATGCATCTATGGCGAGCAGAGGGAGTGAGGCGCAACGATTGTGCAAAAGATACCAACCTATAAATGCATATGTATGGAGAGACATATATAGTGTGGGTGATAGGAAGCAAGACTCCGTGCGAGAAAGAAATGTTGACGGAGAAACTATAGATAGATACAGAGATGGAGATGCTAGCTAGAGGGACATCCGCTAGTTTGGGTGTTGGAGATGACTGTCGGGTGGTTCAAAGGGTGAAGTTATATATGTGTGTGAGAGGGCACTTGACTGCATGTAGAGAGAAACATATGTAGTGTGCGTGATAGGAATCAAGAGTGGCGGCGAGAAAGAAGGTTGATGGAGAAACAGATAAATAGAAAGATAAAGATGCTAGCTAGTGTGCGTTAGAGATAGGAGTCGAGTGGATCAGAAGGCTGGGTTATGTGTGTGGGTGTGAGAGAGATAGAGAGAGGGTGCATGTGAGTCACATACAAACAGATATCAGAGAGAAATGAGATCCAGAGAGACGGAGTTTTGTGTCTGTGAGAGAGAAAGATATTTCACAACGAGAGTGATAGCTAGAGAGACATACGAGGGAACGCAAGATATCTCTAGGGAGAGAGGGTGTGTCTGAGCGGCATACAAGAGAACAATGGAGAAATATGAGACCCTGGGAGACAGAGTTTGTGTTTGTGTGTGAGAAAGAGACATTGAAGAGGAAGAGTCGTAGGTTCTCATATCTAAGGAGCGAAAGACATCTCTGTATGAGGGGTGTGCGAGTGGCACACATGGGAATAGTAGAGAGAAATGAGACCCCGGGAGACAAAGTTTTGTGTTTGTGTGAGAGTAAGAGATTCTACATGGAGAATCATAGTTAGAGACACATAGCAGGGAGTGAGATATACTTAGAGAGAGATAGAGTGATGAAGGTCGAGGGAGAGAGTACCGTCAGTGTGTTACGAAGATAAAAGATCATTGTCGACATACAGGTAGCACGAGAGATACATGAGAGACGATGAACGCGTATAGGTCCAGAGAGATAGTCCTATATAAGTATGAGTGATAGCTATATGAGACGAATATCTGGATTAAAGGGGATTCAAATATTTAAACTGGAGATCACGACATCGATAATATCATAACGCAAATTGGTGTATCAAATATGCATATTCATTTGAATTTGGGCACACGTGTAATGTTATATAGTTTATCAATATTGGTGATCCATAGATTCTTCAATTACAAACAATGCATGGTTTATATGCAATTAATGTCTAAACGGGATTACACTATATGTTGCGTGTGTGAACCACATTATACATGTTTGAGAAGTAAAAAAAACCCGCATGAAACACACATTAATTGGAGACAGTTAGCGAGGAATGCATACATTGGATTTCAACATAAAGTGGTTTCAAATATTTGAAAATCCAAATTGATGGATACAACCTTATGAATCTGAGATCATGCCATTTGTAAACCATATTTATGTATAAATGTTGTGCGTTTGAAAGTATATATAAAAAATGATGTATATAGATTGTAATTCCAATTGAAAATGGATCCCGCCCAAAAAAATAGAATACAAACGGGATTCGAATTGAGTTGGCACGGTAAACATGCACTCTGCAAAATTTGAACGAAGCGGGGAAAGTCGCAGTAACCGCCCGAAACCAAAATCTGCGAGATGGAAATCACTATTGCCTATCCCTGCCACGCAAAGCCTATCTGATGGATTTCTATAGGTTTCGATAGGGGTAGGTCTGTAATTTCACCCAAACGTGACGTAACCGCCTCTCACCCGGATTCATACACGGTGGGCGCCAAAACACAGTGTGTCCTCGGCCAAAATCGACTCCCTCCCCGATTAATATTCATACACGGTGGGCGCCAAAAACAAACTCCCGTCGGCAAATATTCGGTGTATGCGAGATTACCGTCCTATCCCCAACCGACTAATGTTGCTGTGATGTAGTAGAAATTTGAAACGGGGGCTAAGTTTGTAAATTTCCTCGCATTTGAGACAAGCGCGCCCTGAATACATGGTTCCCCCCTTCCTCTCTACCTCCCTTTTCCCCATTCGTACTCCATGGGTGCCAAAACACCCTCTCCACCCCACCCTCCTCCGTCTGCCGCCGCCCGCCACCCCATCCACCGCCGTCCTCCTCCACCATGCCGGAGCTGATACCCCGACGCCGCCGTCCATTACAAGAGATCGACCTCTCTCATCCACGGCTTCGGACCGGGATCCTTGCATCCCGTCCTCTCGCTTCATCCCCGTCGTCGTCCACCTTGCCGGCGCCGCTCCTACGACCGTCTCATCCACCGCACCCCGCCGCCACCGTCTACCCTCCTAGATCTGCTTCCACGCCGCCGACAGCCATCGCTACCGCAGCACCGTCAAATTCTCCGAGATGCGTACACGGCGCCGCACCAGAGGCGGTAGTCTTTCGTATCTGCTCAACTTATTTATCGCAGCAAGAAAATAGATCGCCACTGCTTTACTCTGATTTCTTGTCTTGGTTGCGAAGTTGCCTTTGTCCCGTTTGCACCTTCAGATCCGCCATGGCATGCTCAACACTATACTCCCAATGCTTATGGTTTTCCCCTTTTATATTCCACACTAGTTAAATCACAGTAGACTAAATTTCAAAATTGGGTCAGTCGATTTTTCAGAGCTCGCCGGAGTTCACCGGTGCGAACGAAGGGGCTCGGGTGGTTGTGGGGCCTCGCCGAACGAAGAAAACTCGACGCGGGTGGGGGTTGGGGCAGGGGTGGGGGTGGGGGTGGCGGAGGAACACAGGCGGCGGGGGCCGGTGGTCCGGCCGGCAGCCCGTGCGGTGTTCTACATGGGAAGAATCAGAGACGAGGAAGAAGATGGGTTAGGAGACATAGGATCTTCATCCAACCGCCTGAAACGGTCGAGAGACAGCTGGGAGTTGCATTCTTAATGCGCTCTGGTTCATCATGTGTGGGCACTGCGCAACCAACATTTTATTATCCAAAATCTGCTTGCTCTTCTTTACCATGTTCCTCTTCCGTTCTTCTTTAATATGTACTCTCTCCGTTCCTAAATACAAGTCTTTGTATAGATTCCACCATGGACTACATATGGGGCAAAATGAGTGAATCTACACTCTAAAATGTATCTGGATACATCTGTATGTGATCCATAGTGGAAATCTGTACCAAGACTTATATTTTGGAACGGAGGGAGTATGATACTGGTACAGTATGTTCCTTGTACTGAAGATGAGCAGGGACTTTTGCAGTGTAGAGGTCTATACGGTCGGTTGTGATACACTTTGAGCCTCTTTGATTCGTAGGATCTTGTAAACATAGGAATAGGATTTGTAGTCACCTGCCCACTTGAATCCTATAAGAATAGCAAGGAAATGTGGGGAGCTGTGTCGCCTTTGAGAGTAACACTGATATTAACAGTACCGCACCTTCACTTGAAGAGAGCTGGTATCCGAAGCCTTTCTAGCCGTACCGGCAATACTAGCACATATATTCCAGCAAGTTCCACTTTGCTGATTTTACTCTGATGCTTACGGTTTTCCCCGTTATATCTACAGTATGATCTGTGTAGCTGCTTTGTGTCGCACTAGCAGCAGTCCACTCTTGAAGCTAAACACTACAATGACTTACAAAATTGACACCAAGGCATTGAGTGCCATTGTGGATGCAATGAAACTCATACGCTCCCCACCTGTTGATTCTTGTTCAGAATATGATCCTAATGAATCTTGTGCAAAATTGCCACATATAGAGAGACAGCATGGAATTGCATTTCTTTGGGCGCTGTGATTCATCATGAGTGGGCAACCAACATTGTATGCAATGAAGCGGAACCTCAAGAATATGCTTCCTCTTCTGTTCTTTAACATGTTCCTCTTTGTTTATTCTGTATTTAGTACGTACAGTATGTTCCTTGTCAGGAAGGGGCGCAGGGACATCTGCAGTCAACAGCTGGTAGAGCTGGCCTGTACGTGATCGATAGGCTTTCAATTACTAGCGGCAATACAACACCGTATTTTCAAGCCAGTTCCACTTTCCCGATTTATATATCATGGTTATGGTGTGCCCATGTTATGTACACTATGATCTGCCTAGTTGTTGTGTGCTCTTGTTATCATGGTTTGGCAATAAACTCTCTATATAGTATATTATGAACCTATCATCTGCCAGCTATCCTTACTTCTGGAGCCTATTTTTTTGTGTACTTGTGCCAGATTATATAAATGCACGCACCATATTACAGCACACATGAGCTCTCTCATCAGAATCCAGTGATAGCACACAAGTGTTTACAGGGGCGCCCCTATATTAGAATATCATCGGCATTACAAAGATAATCTCACAACTATTTATGTTTTCATGGTTCTCAGATATTATACGCAATTACAATGAATATCAGAATCCGCGCATCAGAAGAATATTGTGGAACACTGCAATGACTTACAAAATTAGCACCAAGGCATTGAGTGCCATTCTGGAAGCAATGAAACTCATACGCTCCCCACCTGTAGATTCTTGTTCAGAATATCATCCTAATGACTATTCTAACCTCAATGGAGTCAAAGGCAGATGGCCTGTCCTGTTCACCCATCAAGGTGTCTGTTCTAATTTGGCAAGGTTTTATTGATTGCGCATATATTGCATATGTTGTCTTGCATTTCTTCTACTTTGTTGCACCGCCATCTGCTTAGTTTACTCATCATATAACTCGAGATGCCATGCCCATCCATTATCAATACATATTCCATCTGTCATAATACCATGTTTTTCCACTCAAATGATGTTCTTGTGCATCAGACATCAAAAAGGAAGAGGGTGATTGCCGAACCTGAAGGAGCACCAGCAAAGTCCTTGAAAAACGTGGTGGTGCCGGAGAAATCAGACAGCGCCCCACTTATATTGGCTGTACAACCAGTGACACTAAACGTAGGACCGACTCCAGCAGACTGTACCCATACTTCACTGGCCACACCACTAGCCCCACCACACAGGACCTGCACTCCAGCAAAAGGTATACCGATTTCATTTGCCATAGCACCAGCTGTACCACAGAAAAATCCCACTCCAGCAAAGGTACAGCAAGTCCACCGGCCGAAGACGTATCCCAACTACAGAGACGGCCAATTCCTGCAGATTGGAACGCCATTCCATTTATTCCTAGTTTAAAAGACAATGCTTTCAATGTTGTTAGGGACTACGTGCATATATTCGCATCATGGGAAGGTTATAGTGAAGACAAACACCATTTTCACATCTTCCTGTCCAACTTACGTGTAAGTGCTATTATTCATGGTTATTATTTTCCTGTTTTCTGCTGATCGAACACATCAATGATTTACATTACATTGTTGTAACTAGGCGAGGGTCAATCTGGATAGTCATGACGAGCAAAGCTTGCTTCTGCTTTTCAAGGAAGCATTGCAGCAGCATCGGTGTTACCTGAGGAAATCACACTTTGATGGCAAGTCTATAAACGAATTTCCGGTGAAGTCTCCTGTGCTAAATTTAGAAGACATTGAATGGAAAAACCTTGTTATGCACTGGTCTCGTTCCCAGGATGAGGTACTGTCTATGAAATCAAATGACAATTGGAACTTCTACTTTTCCGCATGTGCCTTACGGATCTTTTTTGCAGGAAATCTGCTCGAAGAAGAATTCCGGTTTGAAAAGAACGACAGGATATCGCAAATATGCCGCCCGCTGCTTTGCTCTTGTTAGTACCTGTTGTCCTGTATCACTGTACTTGCATACATCCTTGTTCATTATGTGACAGCAGTATGCATGATAGCTTGCTTATCAATTGTTCGCTCCAAATTATCTGATCTGTATGAATGGTTACATTAGTGTAGAATATATCAATCGCCAATGATTTTTTTAGCTCTGCATTTTTCTTGTAAGTACATGCTGTCCTTTATAAGTGTACTTATATTGACAGGTAGTTGTTCATGTACCATCACTCTGCAGCTTATTTTCCTTTGTCCTCCATTTTCTATACATCAGATCTATATTTACTCTTACCATAAGGTTGGTACTGAAGAAGTTTAGCTGTGCATTGCTCTTGGCTGTGCCTTTTACCTGTATCGCTGCACATACATTTATAGCTACTTTGTTAGGTAGCATCACTCTTTATCTTATCTTAAATATTCTCCATTTTTTCGTATATTATCACATCTATATTTACTCTTAACAAAATGTAGAATAAAGGCAATGCTTATGAAGAAGATTATGTGGTAAACTTCTTGAATTGCCACCCCATCAGCATGGACAAGGGCTTTATAGAGCCTGTCTTCACCAGTAATGTAAGTTTGTCCTTCTCAAGCCTTCAAACTTTGTTGTGTATATTTGGTTAGGCATGACTGCAACAGCTGTTTATTTTTGGTGTTTGCATCAAATTGCATGTTTAAAGTTTATTATGTAGTTCATAAACAAAAGTTTGTCCTTCTCAATTTACGTTTTCAGTTGTACAACCAAGTTCCTTCTTCATACCATGTAAATTAAACTATACAGAGCAAGTGATCTTCTTTTGCACTGCATGTATGCTTCTGTTCTTCATCCGTAATCCAGTGGTGTGGTGAACCTACCCACTACAACACAATGTCATATTCTGCAATGTATTAACTATGAACAATGTCATATCATTCTACTCTTATTTAAAACGTCTCTTTATTTGCCAATCTGAAATGGGATAAATTGACAGCACACTAACCATTGATACTTATGAGTTCTTGATGTGTAATCCAGTGGTGTTGTGAAGCTGCCAACTCCTTCACAATGTCATTTCCTGCCATGTCTTGACCTGAACAATACCATATTGTGTTAATGCAATTTTAAACTGTGTCACTTTATTCGTCAGTAAGAAATGTGATGAATTGTCAGCACTGATACTTTTATGTGCAAAACCTGTCATCTGTCTGCTTGTTTATCTTTGAGAGTGAGGAAGATATAAGTGTTGAACAAGCGCAGTCTCATCATCTTGCTCAGGTGGTTGCGCTGCAGCTCGCCAGCAGGGCTAACCTTTCTTGAACTCTATTGAAGTGCTCTCGGTTTTGTATATTATTTTGTCGGCGTGTTTATTTGCACTGGTGGCGATCTTTGATGCCCAGTGTATGTAATCTGCTCTTTGCTTGTGCTTTATTATCATAGTGGCGAACTTTGATGCCCAGTGGATGTAATATGCCGTAATTTCTTTATTGTATAGTCTAGGTTTTTTCTTATTCACGATGTTGTAGTTATTTTACTGTATATATATCCCGTCTTCGCAGTAAACCGGCCAAACCGTAAAATTACGGTACATAATCGGGCCGTCACGCAATCACGATGTATGATCCGCATCATGGGCCGCGTCAAACTGGCCCACTAGTAGATTCGGGCCTTTAATAGGCCGAGTAACCCCCGACCCTCTTTTCGCAAGAAAACTCAATGGGCTTTTAGGAGGCTGAGAAGTAGGTTGGGCCTGAAACGTGCCGAACAGCTCACGGGCCGGCAGCAACCCGAAATGGACCCCGGCCCATGATTGTGCGAATCAAATCACGGGCTTTTAACAGGCCAAAATTGTCTCGGTCCTTGTTTGGCCCAATCAGATATCGGCTGCGAGCAGGCCGGATGCAAACCGGGCCGTAGTTAGGCCCAACTATATGACGGGCTTTTAACAGGCCGAAATTAATATAGGGCCAAAATGTTAAACGGACCCTTAACAGGCCGAAACTAATATCATGCCGAATTACTAAATGGGCCTTTAGCAAGTTGGCCCAAAAGCATAGCGTCCAGTTAACGGGCCCAATCTGATATGGGCCATAATTGAGGCCGAAGCCTCTTAAAGGGCCAAACCTGATCTGGGCCATGATTTGGCCCAGAACGTGGGAGGCTTTTAACGGGCCGGATCTCATATGGGCCATTATTAGGCCCGGAACGTGGCAGGCCATTAATGGACCGGATCAAATATGGGCCGGCATTTGGCCCAAAACATGGCAGCCAGTTAATGGGCCGGCCTACTAGGGTCCTCAAAATCTTGTGGGCCTACAGCTAGGCCGGCCCATTAGTGTCGGCGAAATCTCGTGGGCCTTTAGCTGGGCCGGCCCATTATGATCCGCAAGAATTTTGTGGGCCTTTACCTGGGTCGGCTCATTATGGCACACAAAAATCTTGTGGGCCTTTACCTGGGCCAGCCCATTATGGCCCTCTAAATCTTGTGGGCCTTTAGCTAGGCTAGCCCATTATGGTCCGCAAAATCTCGTGGGCCTTTAGCTGGGCCGGCCCATTATGGTCCGCAAAATCTTGTGGGCCTTTAGTTGGGCCGACCCATTTAAACTTGATGGGCCGTGCCACGTGTCGATGTATCATAGGCGCCTTCTGTCCAATGAGTGGATGACATCTGTCCCAACGATGAGCCGACATGTGTTTCCTCCAGCCAATGCTGATTTTACACTTGGAAAATCCCCATTGGTCGTGGCTGTTAACGGGTTATCGGATCCAAAACCCGACCCGATAGCTTAACGGTGTTCCGTTACGGTGGATGCCACGTGTCGGTCACCCTTGACGAAAGCACTTCTGTGACGCGCGATTTATCGTCATGGAAGTGGACACTTCCGTGATGATAATTTTGGCAATGTCATGGAACACTTCTACGACAGCACATGTATGACTATCTTGATTCTGTCATAAATTTTTCATGGATGTACATGCATGACAGAAAACGCGACCTACTATGACAAACACGTATCATCACGGAAGTGTATTTTTTTAGTGTCTCTTCAACCTTTCGATCGCGCCCCACAACACAACAAGCACACCCACGATGACACATAGAGAGGGGATGTCTAGCGGCGCTCCAATGGAGTTCGGCAAGTATAGAGTGGAGACCCACGCGAGGGAGACGGATCTCTCGGTGGTGTACACCATCGACCCAGCCGTGGTGGACGACTACATCAACATCGTTGAGCAGTTGCTTGCTCGAGACAAGTACAAGGTGGTCAACATCGACCTCCAATACACCGTTGGTCGTCCTGGCATAGATCAGAAGGTTGCCGTCGCCTAGTTGTGCTTGTTCTATCATGTCCTCATCTACCACTACTGCATGGCCACAGAGCCTTGCGACTATTTCAACAGGTTTGTCAACAGCACCGACTACAAGTTCGCCATGGTGGAAACCAAAGACGATGTAAAAGCGCTCAGTGTTACATGCTTGGCCTGCAAGAACCTTGTCGAAATCCGTGACCACTACAGGGTCAGGGGCAGCACGAAGAAGGACTCCCTGGTCGAACTCGCCTCGGCCATCATCGACCCCTACTACGAAAAGATGAAGCAGGATGCCCAGAGTACAAGTCCCCTATCCTGGCACAGGGCCTGGATGAGGCAACTGGATGAACCTCACCTCAGGTTCATGGCCAAGAGCGTGTACACATGCTATGAGATGTACAGGCGGATCGTTGACATGAGAAAGTGCCTCATTACCCAAATCGACGAGCCTGAATCGAGCTACAAGCAGAGCAAGCGTCACAAGAAGTAGATGATGATCAGATGATCGCTTATGCTAGTTAATCATGAATGTAATATATAATTTACTTTATTGGTGTGTGGAAATGTCATGTGTGTAGTAGCCACCTATGTAATTATGCATGTAATAGTTTACTTTGGTGTGCGCAAATGCCATGGTTGTAGTAGCCACCTATGTAAGTGGATGTTTAATTTGGTTCTGCAACCATGTCCTTATAAGTGTGTATAAAATGTTGTTGTTCTATATGCAATCCCATCGCACAACACACACGTCTTATTAGCAGCAACCATCTGTGTTATTATCGGTCTTCACACACATTTCTGATTACACACCGTTTGCCGCGTATCACACACATCTTGTTATATTGAACTGTTTTTGTTCTCTTGTCTCAACACAAACAGTTCATCCGAGTGAACCGCGTGCCGTATATCACACACACCTTGAGTTGGCTGACCGTTTCTTTTATGTTTCCTAATCACAAACAGTTCATCCGGGTGAACCGTATGTTGTATATCGCACACACCTTCATCTGGCTGCCCGTTTCTTTTGTTCCTCCTCATCGCAAACAGTTAATTGAATTGAACCGTATGCCCTGCATCGCACACGCAACTAAAATCTGAACCGTGTTTGATGCATCCTCCATCGGAAATGTTTTGCACCTTTTTGGATGATTTTTTACACCACTGTTTGCGATTATTGCATCGCACACAGTTTCGTCGAAGGGTCTCTGATTGTAGTGTCGCGTTAGCAGCATCCTACAGTAGTGTAATTTCCTGTAATATATGCTGGATGTGCAATGTTTTCCCCGGTATGTTGTACCTTTGTTTAGCGTGCCTCGCATTCCAGCTAAATGGTCGCTAGGAAGCTAAAAAAAGCAGTGAAATTATTAGTTAGCACGAACAGTCCTGGGCCCTATATGAAGGAAGCAGCCCACTAGCCTTAATGAGCTTCCCTAATGGGCTCACATGGGCCAAAATTCTCATAGGCCTTTGATTGATCGGTTTTGGTCCTGTGCATAATTGCTCGTTGTAATGGGCTCAAATTATCTAATTGGGCCTACAGACATGTTCGAACTTGAGTGGGCCCATTAAGTTAATGGGCCGTTACCAGGCCGAGAGTTAAACGTCGGCCCTGTTACCTCCCGTGTCGTTAACAGTCCGACATCGAAGCGGGCAACAGGTGGGCCCATTTGATTTCACGGGCCGTTAACAGGCCGATACTAAGGTCAGGCTACATATGGCCCAATTATACTGTGGGCCTTTAGCAGGCTAAAAGAGACAGTAAGCTCGTACTGGACCATGAAGAGCATCGGCCTCTAAGAGGTCGAAAGTCCGGTTGTACTGTATATGGCCCAACTGTGTTGTGGGCCTTTAGCAGGCCCAAAGAGAACCGGGCTGGTATTGGACCATGAAGAGCATGGGCTGTTAAAATGCCAAAACTCAGGTCCAACTGCAAATGGCCCAACTCATTTATGGGCCGTCAACAGGCTGAAAGACACACTGGGCCGGAAATTGGCCCAACAGTTAAATGGGTCGCTATAAGGCCGAACGATGTACATCCCGAAAATTGGCCCATCACTTGAATGGGCCGTTAACAGCCCGAAACCACATCGGGCGGATATTGAACCGAAATATATAGTAGGCTGTTAACGGGCTCGAACTGATGATGGGCTTCAATGGTGTCAAATCGTTAACGGGCCGTTGACGGGCCGAATTGGCACATATCGTATGGGTCGTGAGCTTAAATGGACCTGACACAAGTAGGCCTTATATGGGCCGACCTGCTAATTTTTACTGGGCCGGCCTTTTTCACCGGAATGGGCCACTGTTGGGCCGTGCCACGTATCGACCTATCATAGGCGCCTCCTGTCCAATGAGTGGATGACATGTGTCCCAACGGTGAGCCAACACATGTTTCCTCCGGCCAATGAGAATTTTACACGTGGAAAATCCCCATGGTTCGGGCTGTTAATGGGTTATCGGATCCAAAAACCGGACCCATAGCTTAACGGCGACCCGTTACGGTGGATGCCACGTGTCGGTTACCCTTGACAGAAGCACTTCCGTGATGCGCCATTTATCGTCATGGAAGTGGACACTTCCGTGATGATAATTTTGGTAATGTCATGGAACACTTATACGACAGCACAGCTATGACTATCTTGATTCTTTCATAAAATCGTCATGGATGTACATTCATGACAGAAAATGTGACCTACTGTGACAAACATGTATCATCACGGAAGTGTATTATTTTTGTAGTGCATCTGAGTCGTGGAGTCGGAACGGGCATCACAAGTTCCTTCCCTTAAGCGTGCGACACCTTAGGTTCAAGTCGTCTTGGTCACAGGTCGGATCACCTCCGTCCAGCTCGGCTGGTAGCCGCCTCTAGCAATGCATGCCAACCACCAAGTAGACTATGAAGCCGGTTGGCAAACATGTACAATGCATCACACTTCTGTTCCCTTTTCCACATGATATATGTTGTCAGGCTCAAGGCGAGTCTGTCATCCTTGTGCTAGCCCGACCACTTTCTCGTTCCAGTGATGCCGACCACAAACCAGATTATCTTATAATCCATGTTGCATGGCCATGCTTATCTTGGTCGGATCACACGAGGGGCCCATAGTATATCTCTTCTGATCGGCGGGGCAAATCTGATCTTGGTCGACCATGTCTCGCAGCATCGGTCTGGACAAGCCCGAAACCTACCTTTGTCCCACAATGCATAGTCCCACAAACAAGTCATGTACATGCTGATACACCTCATTGATATTGTCCACGGACTATCTTTATTCATAAACACATAGGAAATATCATCGTACATGATTGCCTCTAGGGCATATCTCCAACAGTCTCCCACTTGCACTCCCCATAGCTCTAATGTTCCCCTCATGCTTGGGTTGTGGAAGCGGCTTAGTCAGCGGATCTGCAACATTTGCATCCGTGTGAATTTTGCAAAACTCTATATCCCCATTCTTTACAATCTTTCATATCAGGTGATATTTCTGATCTATGTGTCTGGTCTTGTGGTGATTCCTCAGCTCCTTGGCTTGTGCGATGGTACTAGAATTATCACAAAAAAAGTCCAATGGTTTTACCAAGGCTGGGAGAATACCAAGATCATCCAGAAAATTCCAGATCCAAACACCTTCCTTTGCAGCTTCACAAGCCGCAATGTATTCGGCTTATGTGGTAGAATCGGCCGCCGTATCTTGCTTGGAACTCATCCACCTCACTGCTCCTCCGTTCATGACGTTCAAAAGTCCGGACGGTGATCGATAATCATCTTGGTCAGTTTGGAAAGAAGCGTCGACGTAACCCCTTATGACGAGTTCTTCCTCACCTCCATAAGCAAGGAATATCTCTTTAGTCCTTTCCAGGTACTTCAGAATAGTCTTTACCGCCGCCCAATGATTATCACCTGGGTTGGCCTGCTATCTACTTGTTAGGCTTATTGCAAAAGCAACATCAGGCCGTGTACATATCATGGCATAAATGATGGATCCGGTTGTCGAGGCATACGTAATCTGACTCATCCTGCTTCGCTCATGAGTTGTCGAAGGACTCTGAGTCTTGCTTAGCCTTATAGCATGTGAGACAAGCAAGAACCCTTTCTTGGCCTCACTCATGTTGAACCGATTCAACACTTTATCTATGTACGTACTCTGGCTCAAGCCGAGCAGCCTCCTCGATATTTCTCTATAGATCTTAATTACTAAAATATACACTGCCTCGCCGAGGTCCTTCATTGAAAACTTGCCATTCAATGATTCCTTGACTCGGTTCAGCATCGAAACATCATTTCCGATCAGCAATATCACCCACACACAGGATAAAAAACACTATCGAGCTCCCACTCAACTGTTTGTATAAACAAGTATCCTCTTTAGTTTTGATGAAACCGAGACCAGTGACTACCTCATCAAAATGAATATTCCAGCTCCGAGATGCTTGTTTCAACCCATAAATGGATCTCTTCAGCTTGCATACTTTACTAGTGCTAGTCAGATCGACAAAGCCCTCGGGCTATATCATATACACGTCCTCGGTTAAATTCCCGTGAAGGAAAGCAGTTTTGACATCCATCTGCCATATCTCGTAATCGAAATATGCAGCTATAGCTAGTACGATCCTCACCGACTTCATCATCGCTACCGGCAAGTAAGTCTCATCGTAGTCAATTCCTTGAACTTGTCCATAACATTTAGCGACAAGCCGAGCTTTGTGGATCTGAACATTTCCATCCACATTGGTTTTCTTCTTAAAGACCCATTTGCAAACAATGGCTGTTACGCCAGGCGGCGGATCAACCAAGTCCCATACTTGATTATCATCCTTGGACTTTAACTCGGATCTCATGGCCTCTATCCATGCCTTGGAATCTAGGCTCACAACCGCTTCCACATACGGGGCCGACTCATCGCTCTCAAGCAACAGAACATCATGCACTCTACGCAATCTTTCCGACCTCCGTGGTTTCGGTGCCGCTTACACTTTGTGTTCCCTGACAAATTCTGGTATGATGTTGTCCCCAAGTGGTTTTCGAATTTCTTCGAGCTGCACCTGCCTCCCACTGGCTTCCCATGTGGTGTCTTCGCGGTTGTAGAAGCTATATCCCAACAAGGATTCCCTCAGGTATCTCACAAATATGCACTTACCTGACTTGGGTGTAAGCTTGTCTGACATAAGTTGCTTGACAAATGCTTCATGTCACGACCGGTTTTCCAATAAAATATATATTGAGAGACCGATCCCTTTTACGGACCA
The DNA here is from genome assembly GCF_018294505.1 of Triticum aestivum. Classification (NCBI taxonomy): domain Eukaryota; kingdom Viridiplantae; phylum Streptophyta; class Magnoliopsida; order Poales; family Poaceae; genus Triticum; species Triticum aestivum. The sequence goes on from NC_057802.1 coordinate 266,910,251, forward strand.
GTAGAGAAGAATCCTTCTCACTGGTAGACAATTTCTTGATCACAGAAGAAAACCAGGAGTACTAAATATAATACAAGGTTGAGCGGAGACTCCTCAACAATTTATTACAAACACGCCGATATTACACATAAAGGCGGATAGGGTGGCATAACTACTGGCTCACAATAAACGCGGTGGTGGATATATCACAGCGAAGTGGGTGACATGACTTCTGAATCTAACAGCTCTTCGAGCGTCGGAGTGAGGCTCGAGGATACTTATTGTGGGCGGCGGAAGCGTATATAATACAAGTGACCAATATCCAGGATCGCACGGGACTGACTGGGACTCCTCTAGGCGTCGGACTCACTATCAAACTCTTCATCCATGAGATCGCCTTCGTCAACATCTGGCCAAATCAACAAGCCAGGTGAGTACTATGGAAGTACTCGCAAGACAGTTCGGACATAAGATATAACAAATGTAAACATGATGCATATGAACAGATTAACAAGCGCACTCAGACAATGAGATAATAATGCATGGGAAATAAAAGGGAAGTCGGGCGGTAGTCCTCCCGAAATCCCAAAGTAATACTGAGGGCCAATCGAGTGTCTGAATGACTCCTCGAAAGGATACAAAAGAATAACAATGCCGCAGTCGGGCGTCAAGGCGACACCACATAAAGGGCTTATAATAGGAAAATAAATAACAGTGCATGCCACAGTCGGACGTCTGAAGCGACATCACATAAAGGGCTTATATCAAAAGTAAATAGCAGGCGTGCCACAGTCGGACGTCTGAGCGACATCACATAAAGGGCTTATATTGAAAGTAAATGACAAGAGTGCCACAGTCGGACGTCTGAGCGACATCACATAAAGGGCTTATATTGAAAGTAAATGACAAGAGTGCCACAGTCGGACGTCTGAGCGACATCACATAAAGGGCTTATATTGAAAGTAAATGACAAGAGTGCACAGTCGGACATCTGAGCGACATCCATAAAGGGCTTATACAACTTAATATTCCAGTAGATTATGAATTTAATTCATTTCAAGGGAATATTCAGGTACGAGATAAAATAAAGGTTATTCCATCAACAGGAATAACAATTCAAACGTTCACCGGGGATTTACCACGAGGATTGACATAGAGATGGATATACTGGCCATGGTCCTTGACCATGGACACGATGACTCGGAAGGATTTGACTCTGCAGAGTTTGTACTTTAACCACAGCCAACGGATTTCAGTAGTCACGGGACTAGTTCCGTTTACGGTGTTTTGGAAGAAACACATCTAACCAGTACACACCCATTCAACATTCCGATGCCAGGAATCACCCTCGGCAACGTTCAAGAAAAACTTTGAGACGGGGAGGCTACAACCTCGCGTAGCATGGGATCAAATTTATATACGCGCGCTCTAAGGGGTGCCCCCCTCTCGGTCCCAACCGGAAACACCCATGCCCCCTGACCGGATGACTGGCTTTAATCCAGGGCCATGGAACCCTCATCCCGGCCCCTCTATTTGGTGTGTACACGGAAAGAGGTTAACAACTTACTAAACCGTATTCTTGCAGAAAACATGTGGCAGCACGGAAGGGGAAGAACGATAACGTGACTCAGTCCACGTTAACGTCGGAGTTTATCGGATGTCGTAAGGCTGGCATGCTACAACAATACCACCTTACTGCCTTTCATGTCACCACATGACTAGGCCATCTCTCATCAGAGATCACAGTAACTTCGGAACACACGGATAGTTGCCTTACATGCAACGAGATACTCACCGATGCTCATATGCCATGCACAAACCATTCAAGCAAACATGCAAAACACCTATCATATCGAAGGTTCAAACATGCTTGCCTGGTTCGGAGAAGTCGGAGTCTAGCTCGGCGAAGTTCGCGGCTCCGTCACCTCTTCCGGAACCTACGGTATAGCGAAAACGTACACTAACGTGAAAATCATCGCGTGCATAAAATTTGTTCCAAATTTTTCCAAATAAATACTATAAAAAACTAGACAAAAATATAAGACTGACAGAAAAAGAATCAATCAAAAATCATCTTTTATTTAAAAGATATAAGGGTTTTAGTCCAGGGACTAATCTGTGATGAAACAGAGAAGATCTAGGGACTTAACTGAGAAAACAGAAAACGGTTCGGAAAGAAATGCGCCAGCCCAAAGAGAAAACGCATTCTGCCCGAAGGCGCCATCAGAAAACGGTTCGAGGGGAAATAGAAGAGAGGCTGACGGGGGGGTCCACACGTCAGGTTTAAAACGGCCAACGGAGCTCGCCGGCGCCCGAAGGCTGCGGTGGTCGCCGGCGTTGAACCACGGCGAGGCAGAGAGATCGGAGGGTACCAAGAGGTTCAGTGTGTTCTTCCGCGTCGGTGGGTGGTGGACTTGGCCGACGGAGAGCACCACGTCGACGGCGACACTTTCTCCGGCGGACGGTGGCTCGGGCGATGGTGGAGAACTCCGGTGGGTGCTGCAAACTCCAAATTGAAGCGCGGGTCAGCAGAGTGGATGCACTAGAAGGCTACTGGCAAGAGCTGAGGGGTAGGGGTGCACGCACGGGAGCGAATCGAGCTGGGTCCCGTGGCGGGTCGAGGCGGCCGGAGTTGGGGAAGAAGGCTCCCTCGGGGCTCTTCCAGTGGCTTGGCGTGGTATTGGTGGAGTGCAGAGGTGGTGTGGGTTCGAGTTCGAGCTCGGGGCCTCTATTTATAGGCGATCCGAGGGGGTGGCCGTGAACGGGATATCTCCGGCGAGCGATTACGGCGAGGCAGTGGTTGGGCAGGGGGTTTAGGGGCTAGGCACCATCAGGGAGGTTCACTGGTGCCGTTCCACTGCTAAACCTCGGTCGGGCTAGGCGTAATGCGCCGATCCTCGACGGGGCGGCCGTACGGGCACGGCGGCGGCAGAGAGCGCGCTCCGCGCCTAGCAGTTCACGACGAAGGATGGCAGCGCGCACGGGTGAGTGGATGGCCACGCGGCGGCCTCCGGTGGCTTGGGCGGCGCTGGACGGCGCCGTCCACCGCTGCGCCTCTCTCTGGCAGCCGCAAAGCCGCTGCTGCCGTCGCTCACGGGTGGCGCACCTCCTCCTGCTCGTCGCCGACGCCCGCAAGCCTCCAGGAGATCGTGCGGCGCAGGGATAAGAAGGAGGGACAGGGAGCAAGGCGCCACCGCGGTACTGGCGAGATCGACATCGGCTCTGAAGAAAACGACAGCAGTTCCTGAAACTGTTAACTGAATTTCTGAACATGACAGAAACAGTGCCCTTCAAGTGCTCGACGAAATGATTTGGCATGAAGAAAAAAATTTCTGGAGCTGGGACTTGGTGAGGTGACCTCTCAATGCACCCAGAGGCTGCCTGAATTTTCTCAGATTTTTAGGAGGAGAATTCAAATGAATTTCATCAAATTTGGCAAATAAGGTCCAAACTTGCAGCAAGTACAATTTGAAATATTTGAACTGGAGACCAGTGGATCTTCATGGATCTTGGTTGAGGGCTCAAAGGACTAGCTAGGGAAAAGGTTTGGAGGCAAAACTCAAAGTAGAAATGGTAGTTCCTTTGAAAACCTCCAAGGATCAAAATAGAAGGCAGAAATTATTTTTGATAAGAATTAAATGGAAACAAATATATGGAGAGGTTCAACTTGCTGGATTTGAAGTATAACTTGACACAAAGATGGGGAATGGCTTTTGGGAGGGGATTTCCACTCATGTCATGGCAAGAGGAGATTTTGAAAAGGGGAGAAGATCACTCCAAATGCCATAGGGCTATTTAAAAGATTTTTCAAAAGAAATCTCCCAAGTGAAAAGCATTTGGTTTTGAGTCCACATAAGAAGGAAAAACCTCCAAGACCAAAATCAAGTCTTGGGTGAATCCAAAACAAAACACTTGTCATAAAAGAAAATATTTTGAGAGGGAGAGTTCTTCAGAAAATTTTAAATAACATCCCTTAAATCAAATAAAAGTTTGAAAAAGCCAACCAAAATTTTTGGGTGTCACAACACCTACCCCCTTAGGAAAAATCTCGTCCCCGAGATTTCTGCTGATCCTCAAATAGATATGGGTACTCTGCCTGAAGAAAATCTTCTCTTTCCCATGTAGCTTCATCCTCGGTGTGATTGCTCCACTGGACCTTGAAGAATTTAGTTGTTTTCTGACGGGTCCTCCTTTCAGACTCTTCCAAGATCTTTACTGGCCGCTCTCTGTAGGTGAGGTCTGGTTGCACATCAATGATTTCATGAGATACATGCTTCTCCGGGTTGTTCACACATTTCCTCAACTGTGAGACGTGAAACACGTCGTGGACGTCTGACAGCTCTTTGGGTAGGTCTAGCTGGTAGGCTACCGTGCCTCTTCGTGCAACTATACAGAATGGTCCAATAAATCTCGGGGCTAGCTTCCCCTTAATTTTGAACCGTTGCAGGCCCCTCATAGGAGACACTCGAGGTATACGTAATCACCGGGTTCAAAGCTGACCTCACGATGTTTTTGATCGTAATAGCTCTTTTGTCGGCTTTGAGCTGTCTTGAGTCTGTCCCTGATCTGTTTAACTTTCTCCTCGGCCTCCTTGAGCATGTCTGGGCCGAAGATACGACTGTCACCTGTCTCTGACCAATTTAGTGGGGTACGACACCTCCGTCCGTACAATGCTTCAAAGGGTGCCATTTGTAAGCTGGCTTGGTAACTGTTGTTGTAAGCAAACTCGGCATATGGCAAACTTTCTTCCCAACTGGATCCATAGGTGAGCACACAGGCTCTCAGCATGTCCTCTAGGATTTGGTTCACGCGTTCCGTTTGTCCATCAGTCTGAGGGTGGTACGCTGTACTGAATGCTAGTTGAGTGCCCAGAGCTTGTTGTAAGTGATCCCAGAATTTAGAGACAAATTGAGTGCCTCGGTCGGATATTATAGTCTTTGGGACTCCATGCAGACAAACTATACGGGAGAGATAAAGCTTGGCTAGCCTTTGAGTGGAGTAGGTCGTCTTCACGGGAATGAAATGTGCTACCTTGGTTAGCCTATCTGTGATGACCCATATGGCATCATTTCCGCGTTGCGATCGAGGTAGTCCGACGATGAAGTCCATTCCAATTTCATCCCATTTCCACTCAGGTATCCTGTTTGGCTGGAGTAGCCCTGCTGGCTTTTGATGCTCGGCTTTAATGCGCTGACAAGAATCGCAACAAGCAATGAATGCGGCTATATCCCTTTTCATACCGTGCCACCAAAATCTTTCCTGAATGTCTTTGTACATTTTGGTTCCTCCAGGGTGGATCGAGTATGGAGCGGTGTGGCTTTCGGTTAGGATTTGTTGCTTGAGTTCCTCAATGTTTGGTACGCAAAGTCTGTCCCCGTACCATAATATTCCTTCATTGTCTGTGACGAACTCTGAAGCCTTGCCAAGGCTCATTTTCCTCTTTATACCTTCGATGCTGGGATGTCCCTGCTGAGCCTTCTTAATTTGTTCCATTAGGGTGGGTTGTATCTCCAGATTTGATACGGTGCCCTCAGAGACTAACACCATGTTGAGTCTAGCGAACTCCTGCTGAAACTCAGGCCTCAAGTTTTGTGGACTGTCGTTGCCCGGGCTGGGGTTCCGACTAAGAGCATCTGCCACTACATTTGCTTTCCCTGGATGGTAGTGAATGCCGACATCATAGTCCTTGACCAATTCCAACCAGCGTCGTTGGCGTAAATTTAGCTCTGGTTGTGTGAAAATATATTTAAGGCTCTTATGGTCCGTATATATTTCACAACGATTTCCCAACAGAAAGTGCCTCCACTCCTTGAGTGCATGGATGACCGCTGCTAGCTCCAAGTCATGAGTTGGATAATTTTCCTCATGCTTCCGTAGTTGCCTGGAAGCATACGCGACAACTTTGCCATCCTGCATCAGTACACATCTGAGGCCCTTCCGAGATGCATCACAATACACTTCAAAACTCTTGTGTATGTCTGGCACAGTTAAGACCGGTGCGGTTGTAAGTTTCTTCTTGAGTTCTTGGAAGCTTTTCTCGCATGCTTCCGTCCATACAAATTTCTTGTCTTTCTTGAGCAACTGTGTCATTGGTTTTGCCACAGTGGAGAATCCTTCAATAAATCTTCTGTAATATCCGGCCATTCCTAGGAAACTTCCGCACATCTGTCACGTTGGCTGGTGGTTTCCAGTCAAGTATGGCTTTGACTTTTTCTGGGTCTACGGCCACACCTTCTTGGGTTAATATATGGCCTAGGAAACCAACTTGCCTTAGCCAAAATTCACACTTGCTAAATTTGGCGTACAATTGATGTTTCCTTAATTCTCCCAAAACAATTCTGAGATGCTCAGCATGCTCTTCTGGTGTCCTTGAGTATACCAGAATATCATCAATGAATACCACAACAAATTTGTCCATGAATTTCATAAACACTTTGTTCATGAGGTGGACGAAATATGCGGGGGCGTTCGTCAGTCCAAACGGCATTACTGTGAACTCATATAATCCGTATCTGGAGGTGAATGCTGTCTTAGGGATATCTTCTGTCCGTACTTTCAATTGATGATATCCCGATCTTAAATCAATTTTTGAGAACACCTTGGCTTGTGCGAGCTGGTCAAACAAATCATTTATCCGTGGCATCGGATATTTGTTTTTGATGGTGACCATATTGAGAGCTCGATAGTCTATACACAATCTCAGTGTCCCATCCTTTTTCTTGGCGAATAATACTGGCGAACCCCAAGGTGAGGAGCTGGCTCGAATAAATCCTTTGTCCAGTAATTCCTTTATCTGCTTCTTCAATTCTACCAATTCTGAGGGTGCCATTCTATAAGGTTTCTTATAGATGGGAGTGGTGCCAGGTGCTAGTTCAATGCTGAACTCTATCTCTCGGTCTGGTGGCATGCCTGGTAGTTCTTCAGGAAATACGTCAGGGAAACTCGCACACCACTGGAACTTTTCTCAGTTCTGAAATGTCCACTTTGTTCAATTTTGGTTGCCGTGACCGTGGTCTCTCTTGAGCGGTAACTTTTATTGTCTTGCCGTGATGGTGAGTGAGAATCACGGTCCGATTGAAACAGTCAATAAATCCCTTGTTGGTGGTCAACCAGTCCATCCCTAAGATGACATCCAGTCCTTTATTTTCCAACACGATGAGATTAGCTTGAAACTTTAGTCCTTCGAACTCAATGATCACTCCTTGGCAATAACTCTGAGCGATCTGCTTATTCCCGGGGGACTTGATGATCATAGATTTTTCCAAGGGAAGTATCGGAAAACCATGTTGTAAAACAAAACTCTTCGAAACGAACGAGTGAGAAGCTCCAGAATCAAACAAAACCGTGGCAGGTACTGTGTTGACAGGGAACGTACCGAGCACGATGTCTGGGGCATTCTGCGCTTCTTCCCTGGTCACATGGTTCAGGTGACCCTTCCTGTGATTGTTGTTGGGATTGAAATTGTTGCGCTTGGGGGCTGGATTGTTCCCACCATTGTTCGGCTTGGGGGCCGAGTTCCTTGGCTTTGGGCACTGTTTGGCATAGTGCCCTTCTTCACCACAAGCATAGCAAGTGACCCCTGGACGGTACGTGAAGTCCTTGTCCCTGGAATGAAACTGTCTGGTTGGCCTTAGATCAGTAGTCGTGGATTTTCTTGCTTCAATCCTCTGAACATCAGTCTTGCTTCGGTTGTTGCGAGCAAGAGTCGTCTTGTCCCTCTTTCGCTTACGAATATCTTCCAGACTGCGGCGCTCATTCTCCAAGGTAATGGCCTTGTCAACCAGAGTTTTAAAATCTGGGAAAGTGTGTACGACCAGTTGGCATCTTAATGCTGGCGCCAGGCCGTCCAAAACTTTTCCATCCTTTTGTTCTCAGTCATATGCTCATCGTAGGCATAACGAGATAGCTGGGTAAACTGACCGTTGTATTCTGTCACTGACATGCCTCTTTGCTTGAGGTCATCAAATTCTCTTTTCTTGATTTTTATGATGCTCCTGGGGATGTGTGCCCCACGAAAGCCTTCCTTAAACTCCTTCCCAGGTGATGTTGTGTTCACTGGGATGCATGTGTAGGAAGTTTTCCCACCATGCTGCAGCTGCTCCAGTGAGGTAGTGAGGTGCATAAAGCACCTTCTCATGATCTGAACACTGAGCAATAATCAGCTTTCTTTTGATGTCACGAAGCCAATCATCGGCTTCAAGTGGCCTATCAGTGTGAGCAAACGTTGGAGGGCGTGTCTTCTGCAGTTCAGACAACTTGGAGTGTGGTTGGTATGGCTCACGGTGATTTCCCATATTGATGACGTGATTCATCATTTCTTGGTGTTGCTGTTGGCTTTGTTCGAAAAGGCGGCATACTTGAGATAAGGCTGCCTCACTGTCCTTTTGACTAGACTGTCCCTGGGTGAAGTTGTTGCTCGTCTGTGTTCCATAAACTTCCTCTGGTTGATTGGGCATGGAACGTGTCCACGGACGAGACATTTTCCTGTCTGGGGTATTATTTTGCAAAACTCATGAGAAGAACTGTATGGCACAAGGAAAATCTTGCAAAGGCAAAAATTTAAAAGACCTCAAGATTATTCAAGAAAACATAAACGATTTCGCACGGAGAAGGGCCGCTTAGCACATATCTTACACGCGATATGCGAACATACGATACATCACTCAGGATGTGCGCACACACTCCGGACATGTTATTTAGGCTAGCATACTCCTCCGGGACCTTACATGACGCGCACACAAAAACTACAAACTAACGTACATATAAAACATATCATACATGCAGGCACAACGCGCGGCGACTAGGCGCACTCAGTCGGAGATGGTGAAGATGTCCATCCCCTTGCCGAAGGTAAGACCCAGCGGTGCAGGAGACTCAACCTCCACCTCGTCCCTAGTAGGCTCCAGGCGCGTAGCACTGCGCTGAGGTGATGGCGCGGGTGCGACAGGCGGCAGCGCGGGTGCGGCAGGAGGTGTAGCTCTGACTGGAGTAGGAGCGATAACTCGGTCGAACTCCTCAGTGGTAGGCAGACGGCGAGCAGTGGCCAAAATGGCCGGTGCATAAGATGCTGAGGACGAGACGAAAGTTAGTGGCGGTGCCATGTGGAGAAGCTCCTTCCTGCTGGCAGGACTGCCCCGAACTAAGTCCATGCGGGCAGCCAACAGATCGTCCACGAGGTTGTCGAAAGATTCCTCCAGAGCTTTGAGATACTCCACAATCATCTCGACGGCTTCATCTCGCTCTCCCCTATGGCAGGCAAATGCATAGTGACAAGTATATGGCACATGGCATGGGAGGTAGCGGTAGCGACGAGTCTTCATCGAAGGAAGAATGTCCCGAAGGCGAGCTATCGCCTCACGGGCAGCCATCTGCATGGCATGCCTCTCCGTAGGCATGGCCCTTCCCACAAAACGGAAGTGGCGAGACGCAGAACGTCCTCCCTTGAATTGCACCACGGCCTGGTGCATAGACACGTCGTCGCTGAGCTTGTGCTGGTAAAGCGTGAACTCTGGACGAGTCGCTGGCCCGATCGCGAGCTTGGTGATGGAGACGAGGAGTTTGACAAACCCCTCGGGCACATTAGTGAACACCCGAGTCTTGCAGTCGTTGCCAGCCATCTACAAAAGTAGGCAAAAATTCTGAGTAGTCAAATCATAAATTTATGATGACCAACAGAAAATAGCTACATTTGCAAAATGCTGAAAAAGCACTAAAGACGCTAATAACCGATTAGCGATCGCACCTAGTGGCTTCCTACAGTCAGCCTGGCTCTGATACCAAGCTTGTCACGACCGGTTTTCCAATAAAAATATTTATTGAGAAACCGATCCCTTTTACGGACCAGTAGAGAAGAATCCTTCTCACTGGTAGACAATTTCTTGATCACAGAAGAAAAACCAGGAGTACTAAATATAATACAAGGTTGAGCGGAGACTGCTCAACAATTTATTACAAACACGCCGATATACACATAAAGGCGGATAGGGTGGCATAACTACTGGCTCACAATAAACGCGGTGGTGGATATATCACAGCGAAGTGGGTGACATGACTCCTGAATCTAACAGCTCTTCGAGCGTCGGAGTGAGGCTCGAGGATACTTATTGTGGGTGGCGGAAGCGTGTATAATACAAGTGACCAATATCCAGGATCGCACGGGACTGACTGGGACTCCTCTAGGCGTCGGACTCACTATCAAACTCTTCATCCATGAGATCGCCTTCGTCAACATCTGGCCAAATCAACAAGCCAGGTGAGTACTATGAAAGTACTCGCAAGACAGTTCGGACATAAGATATAACAAATGTAAACATGATGCATATGAACAGATTAACAATCGCATCACACAATGAGATAATAATGCATGGGAAATAAAAGGGAAGTCGAGCGGTAGTCCTCCCGAAATCCCAAAGTAATACTGAGGGCCAATCGAGTGTCTGAATGACTCCTCGAAAGGATACAAATGAAATAACAATGCCGCAGTCGGGCGTCAAGGCGACACCACATAAAGGGCTTATATAGGAAAAATAAATAACAGTGCATGCCACAGTCGGACGTCTGAAGCGACATCACATAAAGGGCTTATATTGAAAGTAAATGACAAGAGTGCCACAGTTGGACGTCTGAGAGACATCACATAAAGGGCTTATATTGAAAGTAAATGACAAGAGTGCCACAGTCGGACATCTGAGCGACATCACATAAAGGGCTTATACAACTTAATATTCCAGTAGCTTATGAATTTAATTCATTTCAAGGGAATATTCAGGTACGAGATAAAATAAAGGTTATTCCATCCACAGGAATAACAATTCAAACGTGTATACCACTCAAGCTTGTTCACCGGGGATTTACCACGAGGATTGACATAGAGATGGATATACTGGCCATGCTCCTTGACCATGGACACGATGACTCGGAATGATTTGACTCTGCAGAGTTTGTACTTTAACCACAGCCAACGGATTTCAGTAGTCACCGGGACTAGTTCCGTTTACGGTGTTTTGGAAGAAACACATCTAACCAGTACACACCCATTCAACATTCCGATGCCAGGAATCACCCTCGGCAACGTTCAAGAAAAACTTTGAGACGGGGAGGCTACAACCTCGCGTAGCATGGGATCAAATTTATATACGCGCGCTCTAAGGGGTGCCCCCCTCTCGGTCCCAACCGGAAACACCCATGCCCCCTGACCGGATGACTGGCTTTAATCCAGGGCCATGGAACCCTCATCCCGGCCCCTCTATTTGGTGTGTACACGGAAAGAGGTTAACAACTTACTAAACCGTATTCTTGGCAGAAAACATGTGGCAGCACGGAAGGGGAAAAACGATAACGTGACTCAGTCCACGTTAACGTCGGAGTTTATCGGATGTCGTAAGGCTGGCATGCTACAACAATACCACCTTACTGCCTTTCATGTCACCACATGACTAGGCCATCTCTCATCAGAGATCACAGTAACTTCGGAACACACGGATAGTTGCCTTACATGCAACGAGATACTCACCGATGCTCATATGCCATGCACAAACTATTCAAGCAAACATGCAAAACACCTATCATATCGAAGGTTCAAACATGCTTGCCTGGTTCGTAGAAGTCGGAGTCTAGCTCGGCGAAGTTCGCGGCTCCGTCACCTCTTCCGGAACCTATGGTATAGCGAAAACGTACACTAACGTGAAAATCATCGCGTGCATAAAATTTGTTCCAAATTTTTTCCAAATAAATACTATAAAAAACTAGACAAAAATATAAGACTGACAGAAAAAGAATCAATCAAAAATCATCTTTTATTAAAAAGATATAAGGCTTTAGTCCAGGGACTAATCTATGATGAAACAGAAAAGATCCAGGGACTTAACTAAGAAACAGAAAACGGTTCGGAAAGGAATGCGCCAGCCCAAAGAGAAAACGTATTCTGCCCGAAGGCGCCATCAGAAAACGGTTCGAGGGAAATAGAAGAGAGGCTGACGGGGGGGTCCACACGTCAGGTTTAAAAACGGCCAACGGAGCTCGCCGGCGCCCGAAGGCTGCGGTGGTCGCCGGCGTTGAACCGCGGCGAGATAGAGAGATCGAAGGGTACCAAGAGGTTCAGTGTGTTCTTCCGCGTCGGTGGGTGGTGGACTTGACCGACGGAGAGCACCACGTCGACGGCGACACTTTCTCCGGCGGACGGTGGCTTGGGCGAAGGTGGAGAACTCCGGTGGGTGCTGCAAACTCCAAATTGAAGCGCGGGTCAGCAGAGTGGATGCATTAGAAGGCTACTGGCAAGCGCTGAGGGGTAGGGGTGCACGCACGGGAGCGAATCGAGCTGGGTCCCGTGGCGGGTCGAGGCGGCCGGAGTTGGGGAAGAAGGCTCCCTCGGGGCTCTTCCAGTGGCTTGGCGTGGTATTGGTGGAGTGCAGAGGTGGTGTGGGTTCGAGTTCGAGCTCGGGGCCTCTATTTATAGGCGATCCGAGGGGGTGGCCGTGAACGGGATATCTCCGGCGAGCGATTATGGCGAGGCAGTGGTTGGGCAGGGAGTTTAAGTGGCCAGGCAACATCAGGGAGGTTCACTGGTGCCGTTCCACTGCTAAACCCCGGTCGGGCTAGGCGTAATGCGCCGATCCTCGACGGGGCGGCCGTACGGGCACGGCGGCAGCAGAGAGCGCGCTCCGCGCCTAGCAGTTCACGATGAAGGATGGCAGTGTGCACGGGTGAGTGGACGGCCACGCGGCGGCCTCAGGTGGCTTGGGCGGCGCTGGACGGCGCCGTCCACCGCTGCGCCTCTCTCTGGCAGCCGCAAAGCCGCAGCTGCCATCGCTCACGGGTGGCGCACCTCCTCCTGCTCGTCGCTGACGCCCGCAAGCCTCCAGGAGATCGTGCAGCGTAGGAATAAGAAGGAGGGGACAGGGAGCAAGGCGCCACCGCGGTACTGGCGAGATCGACATCGGGCTCTGAAGAAAACGACAGCAGTTCCTGAAACTGTTAATTGAACTTTCTGAACATGACAGAAACAGTGCCCTTCAAGTGCTCGACGAAATGATTTGGCATGAAGAAAAAAAATTCTGGAGCTGGGACTTGGTGAGGTGACCTCTCAATGCATCCAAAGGCTGCCTGAATTTTCTCAGATTTTTAGGAGGAGAAAACAAATGAATTTCATCAAATTTGGCAATTAAGGTCCAAACTTGCAGCAAGTATAATTTGAAATATTTGAACTGGAGACCAGTGGTTCTTCATGGATCCTGGTTGAGGGCTCAAAGGACTAGCTAGGGAAAAAGGTTTGGAGGCAAAACTCAAAGTAGAAATGGTAGTTCCTTTGAAAACCTCCAAGGATCAAAATAGAAGGCAGAAATTATTTTTGATAAGAATTTAAATGGAAACAAATATATGGAGAGGTTCAACTTGCTGGATTTGAAGTATAACTTGGCACAAAGATGGGGAATGGCTTTTGGGAGGGGATTTCCACTCATGACATGGCAAGAGGAGATTTTGAAAAGGGGAGAAGATCACTCCAAATGCCATAGGGCTATTTAAAAGATTTTTCAAAAGAAATCTCCCAAGTGAAAAGCATTTGGTTTTGAGTCCACATAAGAAGGGAAAAACCTCCAAGACCAAAATAAATTCTTGGGTGAATCTAAAACAAAACACTTGTCATAAAAGAAAATATTTTGAGAGGGAGAGTTCTTCAGAAAATTTTAAATAACATCCCTTAAATCAAATAAAAGTTTGAAAAAGCCAACCAAATTTTTTTTGGGTGTCACACTTCACAACCCCAAATCTTTAGAGAACACAACTTGGGACTCTTCCGAGTCCACATCTCATGTGGTGTCTTGTTTACAGATTTAGATGGTACTCTGTTGAGTGTAAAAGCTGCAGTTTCGAGAGCGTATGCCCATAATGACAAGGGTAAATCCGATTTGCTCATCATAGGTAAAACCATGTCCAACAAGGTACGATTCCTCCGCTCCGACACACCATTTCTCTATGGTGTACCCGGAGGTGTGAGCTGAGGTACTATACCTCGGCATTTCAGATGATTATCAAACTCCTCGCTCATGTACTCACCTCCACGATCAGATCATAGAAGCTTTATAGTCTTGCCGAGCTGATTCTAAACCTCGTTCTAAAATTCTTTGAACTTTTCAAAAGCTTCCGACTTATGCCTCATCAAATAGATATATCCATATCTACTCAAGTCGTTGGTAAAAGTCATGAAATACTGATAGCTACCTCTAGCAGTTGTGCTCATTAGACCACACAATCATTGTGTATAAGCTCCAAAAGCTCAGACGTCCTCTCGCAACTCTTTGCGAAAGAAGACTTAGTCATCTTGCCGAGCAACCATGATTCACATGTCTCGAACGACCCAAAGTTGGAGGAAGTTAGGAGTTCATCACCATGGAGCTTCTTCATGCGTTTCAGACTAATGTGTCCAAGCTGGCAATGCCAGAAGTATGTTGGATTTATCTCATTAGGCTTATGCCTCTTGACATTCATATTATAGACATCTTTCATTTCCAGCTTCAAAATAAATAGCTCATCAACAAAGGGTGCATAGCTGTGGAACATACCATTCAAAGATATTGAACAACCATTGTACTTTAAATTGAATTCATAACCCTAACTAATCAAACATGAGGCAGAAATAATGTTCCGACTAAGTGCAGGAATGTAATAACAATTATTCAATTCCAAAATGAATCCGGAAGGAAGCTGGAGCTGCATCATGCCGACCTCCAACACAGCAACTCTTGCTTTATTGTCGACGCTGATGTCAATCTCCCCTTGTAACACACACCTAGTTCTTACCAGCCCTTACATCGAGTTGCAAATATGAACAACTGATCCAGTATCAAATACCCAAGAGCTACTAGGTATGTCAGCAAGGTAAATGTCTATAACATATGTAGCAAGTGTACCTTTGCGTGAAGAAGCATTTCCGGCCTTCTTGCCATGCTCAGCAAGCCACTTGCTACAGTTCCTCATCTAGTGACCGGTCTCCTTGCAATGATAGCAAACGGTCCTTGAGTCCGGTCTAGACTTCGGTGCAGCGGCAGAGATTACCTTCTCTGTGCCCTTTGCTTTAGCGTTTTTCTTGGACAAGCTCTTCTTGAACTTGCCGGAGTTCTGCACCATCAACACTTGATGCGTTCCTTTCATAATATCGTGCTCTGCCACCTTTAGCATTCCACGCAATTCAGTGAGCTTCTTATCCATGCCGTGCGTATGATAGTTCAAGATGAACGTCCCATAGCTAGGCGGAAGAGAACCCATAACTATATCGGTAGCCAGCTCATCCAAGAGTGGGAAGCCTAACTGATCCAAAGCTTGCATGTATCCAATCATCTTAATCACACGCGGGCTCAGTAGATCACCTTCCTTTAGCTTACAATCCATTAAGGATCACTAGAAATTGAACCTTTCGGTCCTAGCCTGTACCTGAAACATGCTCTCGAGACTCTCGATCATATCAAAAGCCCCAACATCTTTGAAATGCTGCCGCAAATCGGGCTCCATACATGCCAGCATGAGGAAGCTAATCTCATTTGATTCACCAATGAGTTTCTGGCAGGCATTCCTGGTTGTGGCATTAGCAGTATCGGCAGGTTCCTCTGGAAGTGGATCCTCTAGGACATGTTCCTTCTTATCGTGCTTGAGAACAATTCTCAAATTTCTATACCAGGTGGTAAATTTTTTGTTCGATTAAGTTTATGCTTTTCCAAGATTGATTTCAATGCAAAGTTGGGTTGAACAGGTGGTTCCATTGATCTACAACACGAAAAATATGCAATCACTAAGCAATGTGTTTATGTAGAGTAGTTCAAGCCATAAACATAAATACTCCCACTGAAGTCGGCATCCCTCCACAAACTCTCAGCGATTCAGGATCCGACTAGCGCATGCAACTAGTGAGCTTTAGCATCACTGCTAGCCAACATACCTATTCGGTAAGCAACACCTTGCTAATCATATCTCTATACGACTCCTATGGGTCGGGTAGGTATCTCATACCCCGGCTCCCAACCTTCCTTGCCACAAGGCCCAAAACCGTTTTGATAAGCCTTGTCAAGTTAACCTGATGTAGTGCATGTCCGTTTCCGACACACACCCTTCAGTTTAAGGACACCTAGAAGCACCCAATTTTATGAGCCCACTACTAGATGTACTTGACGTGCGAAGGTGCAACATCGGGGATGGCAATTCGCTTGATATTAACGAGGGATCTTTCTACCATTTATCAGGCATAGAAACAAAGAAGTATAAAAATCACAAACAAACACATATTGTGAAATAGTATGGCTCCTACATGGATGTTCATCCAGGCCTGCTCCGACTCCGATGACCATCTAGGAACTCCATCTTGTTCGTCATGCTGTGATGCCAAGCCACCAACCTGATCTCTATTATCCAACTACCACAACTAGTAATGAATTTTACAGAGAGTCACAAGTCAACACGCAGGTTGTTATAGATTACAATGACAGCACTTTGGCTCCTACCCGCTGACAAACATGATGCACATGCCATGTACAATTTACACACATGCATCACATACACATGAGCCATACTATTCACATCAAACCTGCAAAATAAAGTTATGCACAAAATCGCATTCTACCAGTTTGAGTGATCGTGTACGAAATACTAGGCGCTATGCACACGGCGGTCCTGCTAGCCGGTTAGCGGGCGGGGTTCAAAGGGGCAACGCCTGATGTTTTCGGAAATCACAGATCACATCTGCACTCTGTTCACGCCGAATTTTCTGATCTAACCGATCTGATCGATCATCACGAATACGAATCGGATATACGTTTCATTGTTAACCCCGATGGCGGATACCGACTGGTAGGGGTAGGTTATGTGACGATCTCATCAATTCCGATCATTAGAAAACATAGCCACATCGATCCCCAGGTTCATTTGATCTCATCAACCGTGCACATAGCCAACTTCATAAACAGCTACAGATCTGATCTGTCGCCTCCACATATCTAATATGCATACGATCTGAATCCAATCCTATAGCAGAGGCTCTGATACCACTATTGGGATCTACGGTAGGGTGCATCGACTGCAAATAAAAAATTCCTACACGCAGAACAACCAAGATCATGCTGTGGGAGATGGATCATAGATCATTAGCACTAGACGCGCAGTGCCGTGTAGCGGAAGAAGTGTTGTGGCAGCACGTCCACGTGGATCATCTCCTCCTCGTCCGATCTCCCTCGAACAGCCGGTCATCGGATGCCACGTACAGGTTCGCCTGAGCGGCGCAAGTGCACCACCTCTAACGTTATCCACACGTGCAGGAGGAACACATTGCGGCGGACTGCTAGGTCTGATCACACAGTCGGCGGCAAGTGGAGATGGCTATTCGCAACACATGCAAACCCTAGTGACAGAACTGAAGCGATCAACCAAATGAGTGTGCCCCACCCCCACTATATATATGCATCCGTCATGGGCTCAACACTTGGGCCTCGCACGGATCCTAAAGCCCAAAGTATGTTCGGTCTAGATCCGAGTCTGAGTAGGATCACATCTAACTCGTGGAGTCGGATCGGGCATCACAGGTTCCTTCCCTTAAGCACGCGACCCCTTAGGTTCTAGTCAGCTTGGTCGCAGGTTGGATCACCTCCGACCAGCTCTGCTGGTAGCGGCCTCTAGCAAGGCATGCCAACCACCAAGTAGATTATGAAGCCGGTTGGCGAACCTGTACAACGTGTCACACTTTTGTTCACTTTGCCACACAATATATGTTGTCGGGCTCAAGGCGAGTCTATCATCCTTGTGCTAGCTCGACCTCTTTCTCGTCAGTGATGCCGACCACAAACCGGATTATCTCATAATCCATGTTGCATGGTCATGCTTTACTTGGTAGGATCACACGAGGGGCCAAGAGTATACCTCTCCTGATCGGAGGAGCAAATCCCATCTTGCCCGACCATGTCTCGCAGCATGGGTTTGGACAAGCCTGAAACCTACCTTTGTAACTACCCAGTCATAGAGTAGCATTTGGTTGGCCCAAAGCAGGTCTGTCGCCATCCCGAATACATGCGCCAGCTCAGGTCTTAGGACATAGAATGTATGTCGTAATAGAGACTCACAGACGACATATCACTTCGTTTCATGGTTGGGTCTGTACGACTCGGACCTTATCTCGACTCGGATCCCGACCATGTAGAATCCGACCAGATCCTCCCGAGCCCATATTATCCGTTTAGCATCTAATGCTGCATGGCTAGTGAGACCGAGCCATCCACCGAGTCATATGCTAGTCTAGTTGGTTGCACGTCCACACAACCCTTTCGACTAGGGACCTATTAGGACAGTCATCATACAATGCATAGTCCCACAGACAAGTCAGGTACTTGTTGATACACATCATTGATAATGTCCAAGGACTATCCTTATTCCTAAACACATAGGAAATATCATCATACATGATTGCCTCTAGGGCATATCTCCAACAGTCTCCCACTTGCACTAGAGTCAACCAAACAGACATCGTATGCCCATAGCTCTAACATGCCCCTCATGCTTTGGTTGTGGAAGCGGCTTAGTCACCGGATCTGCAACATTTCCATCTGTGTGAATTTTGCATAACTCTATATCACCATTCTTTATGATCTTTCATATCATGTGATATTTCTATCTATGTGTCTGGTCTTCTGGTGATTTCTCGGCTCGTTGGTTTGTGCGATCGCACCAGAATTATCACAATAAATGTCCAACGGTTTTACCGAGGCTGGGAAAATACCAAGATCCAGAAAGTTCCGGATCCAAGCACCTTCCTTTGCAGCTTCACAAGCCGCAATGTTTCGTCTTCTGTGGTAGAATCGGCCACCATATCTTGCTTGAAACTCGTCTAGCTCACTGCTCCTCCGTACACGACGTACCTGAATCTAGACTGTGATCGGCAATCATCTCAGTCTCTTTGGAAACTAGCATTGGCGTAACCCCTTATGACGAGCTCTTCCTCACCTCGATAAACTAGGAACAACTCTTTAGTCCTTTTCAGGTACTTCAGAATAGTATTTACCGCCGCCCAATGACTATCACCTGGGTTGCCCAAGTATCTACTTGTTAGGCTTATTGCAAAAGCAACATCAGGCCGTGTACATATCATGGCACACATGATGGATCCGATTTCTGAGGCATACAGAATCTGACTCATCCTGCTTCACTCATCAGATGTCGAAGGACTCTGAGTATCGCTTAGCCTTATACCATGTGAGACAGGCAAAAACCCTTCCTTGGCCTCACTCATGTTGAACCAGTTCAACACTTTATCTATGTAAGTACTCTGGCTCAAGCCGAGCAGCCTCCTCGATCTATCTCTATAGAACTTAATTCCTAAAATATACACTGCCTCACCGAGGTCCTTCATTGAAAACTTGCCATTCAATGATTCCTTGACCGCGTTCAGCATCGAAACATCATTTCCGATTAGCAATATGTCATCCACATAAAGGATCAAAAACACTATCGAGCTCCCCTCAACTGCTTGTATAAACAAGCGTCCTCTGCGCATAGAGGGGGCACGGGTCCGATATATATATATATATATATATATATATATATATAGACACACACACACACACACATACACTATTCCGATCACGGGATCAGAATAATATTCTGATCACAACCTGAACTGCCTGAGTAATGCGCTTGAACTTCCCTCTGTACGAACCCGACCTTCGGGCTATCTTCGCAACCGTGTCTCCCCGCGCGAATTATTTTGTTTAGGTGTGTTCTATATGATGTTAGTGTAATCTAGAAACGTTTTTAGCAACTAAATACCCGTTTTAAATAGGAATCTCGCTCGTTGGCCGATTTTGCTCTCGGGTTGTGATGAAATTTTGTTTTTTTTTTGCAATTTTACTGCCTGATATGTTCGACCTGAACTTCTCCTAGTGCTAGGTTGAACTGCCGCCAACATTGCCCAAATGGGGCTTGCGATATAGCGTTGGGAAGCTATGGACACCAGTATCATGACCCGAGTTGAATTTTTGGCAAAATGTAAGCGGTTTAAGAGCAGTTTTGAAAACCGTTTTTTCTTCATACAGAAAACGTGAATCATATTTTCGATCGCATTTCTAAACTATTTATTGGAATGAGGCAAATAATATGGCACTGGAAAGCTGCTATAAAACCGCTCCTTCCACATGTTGAAAGTTTTCTCTAAATCCTTATGGTTAAAGAGTAACTTGTAAAATCATAAATTTTCGCAAACCGAACAGCCGAGTTTATATTTTCGATGCAATTTCTAAACAACTAATCCAATTGAGGCAAATGATATGGCATTGGAAAGCTTAAGAAAATGCGCTACTTTTTCATGTTGAAAGTGTTTTTCTAATTTTGAACAGTTTAAGAGTAATTTAGAAAACGGTACAAGTTCCACCGAGATCGTATTTTGAGCTAATTTTTTAACCGTACGTCCGAATGCAGCAAATGATATGGCGTTCGAAATCTTGAGGAAATGCGAAACTTTTTCGTATATATTGTTTCTTCTAATTCATTACAGTTTTATGTCAGTTTTGAAAATAGCTAAAAACATATTTTTGCCGTAATTTCTACAAAATTTATCAGAATGGGGCAAATAATATACCGTTGAAAAGCTACGAAAAATGCAAAACTTTTTCATGTTGATGGTTTTTTCTGAATCCTAGCCGTTTTAAAGTAATTTCCAAAACGACGAGATCATGCGTTCTGCCTTTATCGTGAAACAGATTCTTCGAAAATGCACCACGTGAAGAACTTGAACTTCTCAGCATGTGTACTTGAACTTCACTCTTTTTTTCACGGGCTTTTTTTGCTCGTAGCTCTCCATCCACTCACCAGAACACTTACCGGAATTGGGGAAGTGATATACCGATGGAAAGCTGTTGTAAACACGCAACTTTCCCGTGTTGATAATTTTTTCATACTCCCAACGGTTTTAAAAGTTTTTCATCTGAAATTCATTCACTGCAGTAGTTGAACTTCCTGCTGTTCTCACGTTGAACTTCTACGATGTATTTTCGTTTGTAATTTTTTCATCCATTCGTTAGTGTTACACAAAGGATATTCGTTTTGTACAAACCTCTCTCACAATATTTTTTTAACTTTCTCCGACCGAGGACTTGAACTTATAACAACAAAACTTTTAGTCTTTACTTTTTTATTCTTTTTAATAGAAAATGCACACCGTGTAGTACGTGAACTTCTGGCAGTTATCAATCTGAACTTCTCTTGGTTACGTGAAAATATCTGAGTTTTTTATGAATATTAATTTGAATTTCTTAATCCCGTTTTATGAATTCTGAAGCGCTATATTTTTAAAAGTTGAACTTCTTGTTTCCATTCTTTAATAACAAGGAAAATCTGAGTTTTCTATAATCATCGAACGTGTCCATCTTTTTATTACGGACTTCCTGGTTTTTTTCTTATTTTTAATGAAATTTTGAAGCGCTCTATTTTTAAAAGTTGAACTTCTTGTTATTTAATTTTTGACTTGTTTCCATTCTTTAATAACGAGGAAAATCTCAGTTTTCTATAATCATCGAACTTCTCCATCTTTTCAATATGGACTTCCTGTTTTTTTATGAAATTTTGAAGCGCGCTATTTTTAAAAGTTGAACTTCTTGTTATTTAATTTTTTGAACTTCTTGTTTCCATTCTTTAATAATGACGAAAATCTGAGTTTTCTATAATCATCGAACTTCTGCATCTTTTCAGTATGGACTTCCTGGTATTTTTCTTAAATTTTTATGAAATTTTGAAGCCCTCTATTTTTAAAAGTTGAACTTCTTGTTATTTAATTTTTGAACTTTTTGTTTCCATTATTTTAATAACAAGGAAAATCTGAGTTTTCTATAATCATCGAACTTCTCCATCTTTTTGATATGGACTTCCTGATTTTTCTTTCTTTTAGTAACGGAAAAAATCCTCCTTTTTGATAGACATCGAGCCGCTCCGTTTTTAAATTTGAACTTCTAGGTTTATTTTAAGAGAGAAAAACTTTTTTATATAAATTGTTTGAGAAGCTTTTTTAATCACCTTCTTTGTTTGTAACAAGCATTGAACTTCGTCGTCTTTTTAATAACAAGGAAAATCCGATTTTTCAAATAAATATCAAACTGCTCCACTTTTTCCAATTGAACTTCTTGGTCTTATTCTCTAGTAACGTGAAAACCTGAGTTTTTTACATACATTGAACTACTCGTTTTTTCGGAATTGAACTTCTTAGTTTTAATATTTAGTATTGGGGAAAATCTAAGTTTTTATAAACATTAAACAACTTCATTTTTCTTTAATTTTGGACTTTTTGGTGTTATTCATTAGTAACAGGAAAAGTCCTAGACATGTTATAAATATTGAACTGCTCAATTATTTAAAGTTGAACTTCTAGTTCTTATTTCTAAAAGAAGGAAAATCTTTTTTTATAAACTTTTTGAACTGCTCAGTTTTTTCAATTTGACCTTCTAACATTGAACTTCTCCATTATTTAAATTTGAACCTCTAGGTTTTTTTGTAGAACGGGGAGCACCTCTATTTTTTCATTTTTTCGAACTTTAAAATTTATTTAAATTTGAACTTTCAGAGTTCCCATTTTTTAGGTTTTCTTCTAGCTACATAAACATCGAACGTCTCGATTAACTTAATCTGACCTTCTTTTGGTTTTATTTCTTTTTTCCGTGTGCGTTTCAGTGTTATCCTTTTCCTTGAACATTTCCTCAACACTCATGCACGAACTTCTCTGTTCGTGACCCCTGACCTTCCGAATTTTCCTTTTTTTTCATATGCATTAACTTTCATGGGGAGATCCTTGAACATTTGTTTTATTTCTCTTACTAAAAGACACATGCATTTTTTGTCATGTGTTCGCACAAAAGAAGCTATTACTTGTGTCCTAACTAAAAAAGCTAGTGAATTTCTCCATTACACATGTTTTCCTGAACCTCACCACACATTTTCTGAATGTCAACCTCACTACCAAACACACGCATACATGCTCCTTCTCCATTATATTTCTGACCTTTATGCGCACAAATTTACACAAACAACAATGTCCTTTGTCAGATCATGAAAAGAGCATAACAAAGCTGCACTCTGCAGCAACATCGAACTGAAGCGGTTGTCCAGGCCAAACTTCTATGTATACATATGGTGTTTTTTTTTGAAAAATTGACTGAATGGAGCCTGTCCTCCATATGATGTTCTTCCCTGCATCAATTTTGTACGTGTACAGGAAGATGAGTACTATAGGAAAAACATGAGTTTTGTACATGTATCGGGAGATAAGTACTACAAGGTGTAACAACCAAATTTTCTATATAATGCACACAGGTTCACATTAGTATCTTTGCAGTCTGCTTTTTTATGTTGGATTTGGTTAATACCAAGATGGTGCGTGTGTTTTCCCAATACGATTCCCTCAGAATTTCAGATTTTCCAAACTGAAGAACAAAGGCATCCTCCACGTACAGAGGGTGCGGCTGGGTGATCAGCGGAGCATGGACACACACACCGCCTTCTAGTGACCGACAGCCGGTTCTAGATGTGGTGGCGAGGGGCACCACCGGGAGTAGAAGTGGTGGCGGCGAGGAGTAGTTGAGGAGACAAGATTCAAAATTCAGAACACGCTACATCTACACTGCCTGCTGCACCTGCACACAAAAAAATCAAACACATGGATAGAGAGGATTCAGACCACATCTCTCCACTGCCAATAAAATCTAATGTCTATTGGGAGGCCTAGATACGAGGAAGAAGGCGTAGGTGCGCTGCAGTTCAGATAAGTTTCGTGGGGAAGAATTCCATTGATAGAGGCGGATCCTGGCCCTCACCCTGCCTGCAGGCCGTCTCTTTCGTGTGTGCTTGATAGAGAGCACGAGCAGCGCGAGAGGAGGTGAGTGTGGCCACCCGACCAGCACCAGCTTCTGTTGTTGCTACCGCAGGCAATGCGGAGCAGTCCGCGGCGACGGCTAGGCGCAGTCCACGAGGTGCTGTCAGAATTCCCGATGAAAATGTGTTTGTGCTTGCGAGATTGCAAGATACAGTACTGCCCTTCACTGTGGTCCCTCAATGATATGGTTTAAGGACATTTGTTGCTTCAGTTTTGTAGCAGTTCGGCTACCACCAGAATATTCAAAAACACAGAATGTAGATGTCAAGGTTAGAACCCCGTCAAATAAAAAACTGAAAAGTGAAAACACTGAAATGGGTTTCCATGAAGTCGACAAAATACCAGTCGATACAATCAGAATAGGTCCACTTACCAATGATTGACATGCTTCTCTGGTAGAAGCCATTCAAAGAAAAAAAAATGGTGCCCTGTCTTTGGATTTCATTACAGGCAAATCCACCTCACCCTGAAGGAGGGGATGGCCTCCCGTCGGAAGATGGTGGGGGCGGCGGTGCGCCAGGAGGAGGCGGAGGCTCCCTCGCGTGGGAAGTAGGCTGGGGCGGAGGCTCGCTGGGTTCGAGGGAGGGGCCAGGTGGGGGTCCGAACCGCCGGGGCACCTAGTGGAGGTGCTCGGCTGCTGCAGTAGTTGGGGCGGCGGCCGAGTCGCGGGAACCGGCCGTGAGGCAGGATCCGGTGCGCCTCTGGCCGATCTGGGTGGGGTGAGACCGGCGATGGGACCACTGGTCCCGTGGGCGGGGGTGGCGGCGTGCCGGTAGGAGGTGGGGATGATGGCGCGCCGGAAGGAGGTGGGAGTGATGGCGCACCGGTAGGAGGCGGGGTAGGCAGCAGCGGCGACGGGATCGGGGGGAGGTTGGGGATCGGACGAGGGGATTTTTTTTAGCGGGTCGGGCAGTTCGGGAAGTTCGGGAGGGAGCAATCGGGCCCTTATAGGGCTGGCTGTGATCCAAATAACTATTCTAATCCTGGGATTAGAATAGTGTTGTCCTATATTATATATATATATAGAGAGAGAAAGTCCATCCTACCACCCGGTGGTAGTTACCCCACATGTTTCATATACTAGCATGTGGTACTATATATACTATTTTATTATTTTTAATATGTTCATATATTATATCTAAGATATCTCACAACAAGTTACATGAAAAAATTGCATATGAGCCCATAGTTTTTGTTATATTTGTGAAATACGTACATATTTGTACGTAAAAAAGAACATACTCAAATAAGGGTACATACTACCTAAAAATTTGTATATATACTACCTAATCAGTGTTATATATTACATACTACACGTACATACTCTCGGTTTAGACAGATACTACATACAACATACAAAAAACACAAGTGGTGGTAACTACCATTGCTTGTAGGAAACATTTGTCCTATATATATATATGTATGTATGTATGTATTAGCACTATTCTGATCCTGGGATCAAAATAACTATTTGGATCAGGGATGACCCTGTATAGGGCCCGATGCATATTCCTGAGATTGAGAAACCCATCGGACAGAAAAGCCCACCCCACCCGCTGCCCCGATCCTCTGCCGAACGCCATGACAACCTAATGGATCGCGCCGGCGCCGCCACCCTTCCTAGATCTCGCCGCCGTCCACCTTGCTTGTGCACCTTCGGGGTCCCGCCGCCGCATTCCCGCCATGGCCGCGCGCGGCCCAGCGCCAAAACCGCCATCGCCGGAGATCCACCAGCCCCGCGACCTTCCTCCTCTGCCCCTGCGACCTTCCTCCTATCCTGTCGCGGCCTTCCTCATCTACCGCTACCAGGGTCCCCGAGGGAAGACACGCAAGCCCGCTGCCCCCTTACTCAAGCAGCCTCCTCCCGATGGAGACCAACCGTAGCGGCACTCATGCCGTTCGGCATCGCCACCTTCGGCCGTTCAACGACAAAGCTCCTTGATGTTCACCACCTCAGCGCCCGTCGCCGCCCCTGCATCACCTCCTCCGCTGACGTTGAAGCACTTGTCGGCCCTGCGGAACAAATGGGTCGTGGGGTTTGAAGAGCCGCTCTCGGATCATTGGTAATGCTGCCTCCGTAGGCATCCGCTGCACATACTGCTGCTACCGCTAGCCACTCCGGCTGAATGGAAGATGTGCAGTGCGGTAGTTTGCTGTTTTGGTTGCAGCTTGCTGAATTTTGAAGTTTTTCCTAGTTGGTGCTATGAGCTAAAGCAACTGTCGGTCGTCATGATGTGTCTCCGAGCCTACTCCAGCTTGAAGACCTCCCCGGTGCTGCATGTATCCTCCCGAGTGCTCTCTCTCTCTCTCTCTCCTAACATGAGAAGTACATCTAAATCGGTTGCAAAGGTTCAGGTATATCAAAATAATTAATCATAGTATATGTTACACCGTATAGGAGAGTTGATGCTCGTCGTGTATGTGCATATAGAGGAGTTCCCACCTACACATTTTTCTCTTGGTGGAGCTGATACATTCATTTGTGTTCAAATGACGTGCAGGTTCAAGTCCTGTGTGGTTTTGTGTTCTTCTATTTCAGTCCAGATTCTCTCTCTTTCTCTCTCTCATATGTTATTAAATCCATTCTTTAGCTTTGCATTTTTTGTTCATTCCTGTCAAATTCCTCGTGTATTTTGGTGAGGGATACAGAGATTCACATAAATTATGTTGAGGTTCAAGTTAAAAAAACTGGTGGTCTGATGTTTACAAAAATTGGAAGCAACTTCACTATGCTCTCCAGCTATGACATCTTGTGGATCTGCTGCTGCGTGAGCCCCTAGTGCCCTACTCCAGCCTGTGGATTTTTGGTGAATGCACGAAGTCCTGATACTACCAATAGAGAAGGAAAAAATTGCCACTGGGCCTCATTTTGAGATAAATGGACCCAATTTAATAAACTTGGGAAGCCCACAATGTGTCGCCACCAATTTCTTTTATAAGATGGTCGTGTGGTGGTCGTGAGTACGTGCATTTGGTGTGCTCGTGCTATGGGTATGCTTTTCCTTTATTTTTTGAATAAATCCGAAGTTCATACATGCAAAAATAGAAGTTCAAAATATCTTATAAAAGAAATGTTAGCATGGAAAATTCACATGCGAAAAATATGTTTTGTGTATGTGCCCATGCCAACACCTCAAGTTCGGATGAGGAAAACCAATAAATTATGTTCATTGTAACATTTTCGAATAAAAAGAGGCACACAACATCAAAATATCTCACAATGGAAGGGCCAACTTAAAATAACAAAAATAGTTCAAAAAACTTTATTAGAAAACAGATTTCCCTCGTTTAAAAAAACCTAGAAATTCAAATAAAAATAATGAAGCAGTTCAATATTTACTAAAAACTCAGATTTTAATCGCAAATAAAAAATAAAATCAAGAAGTTTAAATAAAGAATGCAGCACTTCAAAATTTAGATTAAAAAGGATTTGCCTTGTTTCTAAAAGACGTAGAAGGTCAAATTAAAATAACCAAAAAATGGCTCGATATTTACTAGAAAACCTCGTATTTTTTCCCGGTACTAAAGGAAAAAAATGTAGAAGTTCAAATTAAAAAATAATCAAAACAAAATTTTCCCGTTTCTAAACAATACTAGAAGTCCATATGGAAAACACAGATTTTCCCCATTTTTAAAGAAACCCAGAAGTTCAAATTAAAATAACGAAGCGGTTCCATGTTTATAATTAACAAAAATCGAATTACTTCCACTACCAAAGAATAAATCAAGAAGTTCAATTTAAAAATATTAAAGTAGTTCGATGTTTATACACAAAGAACAAAAACAAGCGTCTCCAAATTATATCCGTTTCGTGGAAAAATAAAAGTATGAAGTTCAAATTAAAAAAAATAAGTTTGTTGTTTATTTTAAAACCATTTTTTTTCTAAGAATGAAACTAAGAAGTTCAAATTAAAATAACATAGAAGTTTCATAAAAAAACTCAGATTTTTTCTCATTACTAAAGAAAGAGCCGCAGAAGTTCTAATTAAAATAAAGGAACAACAACAAAATGTTAAAAAAGATTTCCCTGCTTTTTAAAAAAACTAGAAGTTCAAACTAAAATAACAAAGTGGTTCAATGTTTATTAAAACCTATGATTTTACCGTTATTAAAAAAACGTAGATATCCCTTGTTATTAAAAAAATCTACAATGAAGTTCAAAAATTGAAAAAACTGTTAAATTTGATGTTTATTTAAAAGTCAACAACGATACTTTACTCAAAAGTAAAAATGTTCAAATTTAAAAAACACACAAGTTGAAAGTATATTAAAACCTAGGATTTACAAGTTCAAAAAACAAAAAAAAACAACATTAAAAACTCAAGAAGTTCAATTTTAAAAAACATAGGAGTTCAATTTATGTAAATAACTCAAGTTTTCTCATTACTAGAGAAACAAAACCAAGAAGTTCAATTGGAAAAAGCGGAGCAGTTTGATATTAATTTGAAAATATCGGATTTTTCTAGATAGTAAAGAATAAAACAAAATAAGTTCAATTAGAAAATAAAGAAGAAGTTTGATGTTTCTAACAAAACTCCAATTTTCATATTTGTAAAGATACAGAAAGAAGTTCAAATAATAAAACTTAGAGCGGTTCGATGTCCATAAAAATTTGAATTTTTTCCGTTAGTAAAGCCAAACAGAGAGAAGTTCAAATTGATAACTGCCGGAAGTTCACGTACTGCATGGTGTGCATTTCGTATGAGAAAAAAAAAGATAAAAAGGCAAAGGCTAAAAAAAATGTTGCTAGAAATTCAAGTGCTCGGCCCGGGAAGGTTCAAAAACTCTTGTGAGAGAGGTTCACCATGTATTTACATGTTCAAAAACACACAAAAAGATTTTTTTTTGGTGTTTTGAAATAATTCTCTTATTACATTGCATATTTGAAACAAAATGCTCTAAATTAAAAAAGATCCTCTTATTCAACAACTTTCCAAAGGGTATATCATATGCTCGATTCCAAAACATGTGGTTAAAACAAATTGGTGTATTTTGTTCGAAACAAAATTTTAACCGTATTAGGAAAAGTTGTGTCTTTTGAACAGGTTTCTAAATGGTGTATCATTTGAGCAACTTCAATGAACGGGTGGGGAATTATGAACAAAAATCCATGACAAATGTTCAAAGTGAAAACAGCGGGGAGTTCAACTACCACACGGGATGCGTTTCAGATGAGAATAAAAAAGTTAGAGCGGTTCAATGTCTATAAAAACTCAGATTTTTTTACGTTACTAAAGCGAAACAGATACGCGACCGAACTACAAAACAGTTATATCTGTTTCGTATGCATGGTGTGCGTTTCGTATGAGGAAAAAAAGAATTGAAAGGCAAAGTCCAAGAATTTTGTTTCTAGAAGTTCAAGTGCTTGGCCCGAGAAAGCTAAAAAATTCTTGTGAGAGAGGTTGAACAAAAATACGTGACGGAAGTTCAAGATGAAAACAATGAGAAGTTCAACTACTATATGAAATGCATTTCAGATAGGAATATAAGACTAGAAAACTAAAAGCTTAAAAGGTTTGTTGCAAGAAGTTCACGTGCTCCTCCCGATGAAGTTCAAGATCTCTAGTGTGAGACGTTCGACCTTCAATTACATGTAAAAAACAGGCCAAAAACAACGTTGTTTTTGCCATTTTTAAAACTGCTCAAGCGGCAAAAATTTCTAACGTCTATCTACATGAAAAAGATGCTCCTATTCATAAGCTTTCCAATGGTATATTGTATGCTATATTCTGATGAATGGTTTGAAAAATTTTGTGTATACCGTTAAAAACACATTTTTACGCATTCAAAAAATTATTTTGAAACGTCGCGAGTATGAAAAACTGATCAACACGGAAAAGTTGCGTGTTTTCAACAGCTTTCCATCGGTATATCATTTGCTCAACTTTCGTAAGTGGTTTGGGAGTTACTGGTAAAAAACAACACGTCAAAAATAGAGTGAAGTTCAAAAAGACATGCCTTAGAAGTTCAACTACTTCACGCAATTCACCATTCGCGATGAAGGCAGAAATCATGATATCACCATTTTCTAATATACTTCAAAACGATAGGAATATCATTTGTGTAAGTTCAAGTCCTCGGTCAGAGAAAGTTAAAAAAATTATTGTGAGAGAGGTTTGTACAAAAGGAATATTATTTGTGTAACACCGACGAATGGATGAGAAAATTACTAACGAAAATACGTCACAGAAGTTCAACGTGAAAACAACAGGAAGTTCACCTACTACACTTCATGGATTTCAGATGAAAAACTTTTAAAACCATCGCGAGTATGAAAAAATGATAAACACAGGAAAGTTGCGTGTTTACATCAGCTTCCCATCGGTATATCACTTGCTCAATTCTGGCGAGTGGATGAAGAGATACGACCAAAAAAGCATGTGAAAAACAAAGTGAAGTTCAAGTAGACATGCCGAGAAGTTCAAGTTCTTCAAGCGGTGCATTTCCGAAGAATCTGTTTCGCGATAATGGCAGAACGCATGATCTCATTGTTTTCCAAATTAGTTGAAAACCGCAAGGAATCAGAGAAAACCATCAACATGAAAAAGTTTCGCATTTTCCGTAGCTTTTCAACAGTATATTATTTGCCTCATTCCGACAATGTTCGAAGAAATTACGGTGAAAATACGTTTTTAGCCATTTTCAAAATTTACTTAAAATAGTAATGAATTGGGAGAAATAACATATTCCAAAAAGTTTCGCATTTCCTCAAGCTTTCCAACGCCATATAATTTGCTGTATTCGGACGGACAGTTAAAAAATTAGCTCGAAAATACGAACTCGATGGAACTTGTATCGTTTGCTAAGTTACTCTTAAACCGTTCAAAATTAGAAAAAACTTTCAATATGAAAAAGTAGCGCATTTTCATAAGCTTTCCAACGCCATATCATTGTCCTCAATTGGATTCGTCGTTTAGAGATGGCATCGAAAATACGATCTCGGCTATTCGGTTTGCAAAATTTTATGATTTTCGAAATTACTCTTTAACCGTAGGGAATTAGAGAAAACTTTCAACATGTGGAAGGAGCGGTTTTGCAGCAGCTTTGCAACGCCATATTATTTGCCTCTTTCCAATAGACGGTTTAGAAATGCGATCAAAAATATGATTCACATTTTTTTATGAAGAAAAAACGGTTTTCAAAACTGCTATTAAACCCCTTACATTTTGCCAACGGTATATCGCAAGTCCCATTTGGGCAATGTTGGCGGAAGTTCAACCTAGCACATGAGGAAGTTCAAGTCGAACAACTCAGGCAGTAGAATCGCAAAAAACGCAAGTTCATCACGACCCAAGAGCAAAATCCGCCAACGAGCGAGATTCCTATTCAAAACGGGCATTTAGTTCCTAAAAAACGTCTCTAGATTACACTTACATCATATAGAACATGACTAATCAGAATAATTCGCGTGGGGAGACACGGTTGCGAAGATAGCCCGAAGGTCGGGTTTCTACAGAGGGAAGTTCAGGCATGTAACTCAGAAAGTTCATGTTGTGATCAGAATAATATTCTGATTCCGTGATCAGAATACTGTTTATGTGTGTGTATATATATACATATATATATATATATACATATATATATATACATACATATATATACATACATATATATATATATATATATAGTCAATGAATAAGTGAATGATGTTGAGGACATAAAAACACACACACACATATATATAAATATAAATATATTTATATATACAGTCAATGAATAACACGTGATATGAAGTTGAAGAAACTTCAAAATTGAGGAATTTGAAAATTCGAAGAATTTGCAAAGTGACGAAAAACTCAATTTTGAAGATTTTCAACTATGGTTGGTGGCGTGACCCACCATATAAGAATGATGATTTCAGACACCGCATACAATTGCCGTGGGGTTCTGAGAACCAAATTCATCATTAATTTCTTCACACTTAGAGGGTTAGTCTTCATTGACTGAAGAAAAACATTACTTCGTGAGTTGCACATCAAAGTCATCAATTTGGCATATGTGTTAGGATGTGTGTCCTTTCAAAGAACATTTGAAGATTCTAAGCTATTTAGCTCACATCGCAACTTGCAAAATCTCTTTTCATCCAAGGGCTTTGTGAAGTTATCAACCAGTTGTTTCTTTAGTCTTCACGTGGTCGATGAAGATATCACCCTTCAACACATGATCCCGAAGAAAATGATGAAGAATATGGATGTGCTTAGTCTTCGAGTGCTGAACTGGGTGTTGAGCAATCTTGATGGCACTCTCATTGTCACAGTAGAGAGGCACATTCTTCACATTGATGCCATAATCCTTGAGGGTTTGCTTCATCTACAATAATTGAGCACATCAAGAACCAGCAACAATGTACCCAGCTTTAGCAGTAGAATGTGATACGTAGTTTGTCTTCTTCCAGGACCAACATACTAAAGATTGTCTAAGGAAATGGCATGTGCCTGATGTTGACTTGCGATCCACCCGATCACCAGCATAGTCAGAGTTAGAATATCCAATAAGATCAAAAGCCAGCCCTTGGGATACCATAATCCAAGTGTTGGAGTGTGAGCTAGATATCGAAAAATATGTTTCATAGCCTTATGGTGTGATTCCTTTAGTGTAGCTTGAAAACGGGCACACATGGAAACACTAAGCATAATATCTGGCCTAGATGCACATAGATATAATAAAGAACCAATTACGGAGTGATATACCTTTTGATCGAAATCTTTACCATTTTCGTCGGTGTAGAGTTGGCTTGCTATGGGCATAGGGATTTTGACGCCTTTGCAATCTTGCATGCCGAATTTCCTCAGGACATCCATGAGGTATTTATCTTGAGATATGAAGATGCCATTGTGTTGCTAACAAATTTGAAGACCTAAGAAGAATTTCAATTCTCCCATCATAGACATTTGATATTTTTCACTCATCATGTAAGCAAATCCGTCACTATAATGTTTGTCAGTACAACCAAAGATAATATCATCCACATATATCTGGCACACGAACAATTCATCATCGTAAGATTTAGTGAAAATATTTGGGTCAAGTGAACCGGGTTTGAAGCCTTTCTTCATGAGGAAATCCTTCAGTGTATCATACCACGCTCGAGGGGCCTGCTTGAGGTCATAAAGGGCCTTGTTGAGTCTGAAGACTTTGTCAGGATGCTTAGGATCTTCAAAACCTGGGCGTTGAGCAACATATACTTCTTCCTCAAGCTTACCATTGAGGAATGCACTTTTCACATCCATTTGAAATAAGATGATATTGTGATCGTTAGCATAAGCAAGCAATATGCGAATAGCTTCAATTCTAGAAACATGTGAAAAGTTTCATCAAAGTCAATTCCTTCAACCTGTGTGTAGCCCTGAGCTACAAGATGAGCCTTGTTCCTCACCACTAGGCCATTTTCGTATTGCTTGTTGCAGTAGATCCACTTGGTACCCATGACATGTTACTTCTGAGGATCTGGTCGCTTGACAAGTTCCCACACATTTTTCAACTCGAATTGATGCAATTCCTCTTGCATTGCTTGAATCCACTCAGGCTCCAGAAATGCTTCATCAACTTTGGTGGGCTCTGTGATATAGACAAAATCGAAGTGGCCACAAAAGTTAGACAAATATGAAGCTTTTGAGCGAGTGAGGGGACCTGGTGCATTGCTGTCGTCGTGGATTTTGTCAATCTGCACTTCATTTGCTATGCAAGGATGACAGGTGGATAATTTTGATTGGGCTGAGCATTTTCTTCAATGCCATTTTCCTCAGGTGCACCAACACGAAATTCTTCATTATTTGGGATATCTTCTTTAGCAGGTTCTTCACTGGATATAATATCCTCAGTAGCCTTGAAACTAATGGATTCCTCAGGAGGCATTTCATCTAGCATAGGAGGTAAGTGCTCTCATTGTGAACCGTTAGTCTCATTGAACCAAACATCTACAGTTTCAACAACTTGTGGAGATAGGTGTTGAAGACTCTGTGGGTGTGTGAGTCCTTCCCGTAACCAAGCATAAAACCCTCATGTGCTTTCGGTGCAAATTTGGAATTGTGATGAGGATCTCTAACCCAGCATTTAGCACCGAAGACTTTGAAATAACTTACATTGGCCTTTTTGTTAGTGAGGAGTTCATGTGAGGTTTTCTTGAGGAAATTGTGAAGATATACCCTGTTGATGAGGTGGCATGCAGTATCAATAGCGTCAGGCCAGAAGCGACGAGGTGTCTTGTATTCATCAAGCATGGTGCGAGCCATCTCAACAAGAGTCATGTTCTTGTGCTCCACAATGCCATTCTGCAGAGGAGTGTATGAGGCAGATAACTCATGAGTAATACCAAGTTCATCAAGATAGTCATCAAGACCAGTTTTCTTGAACTCGGTCCCATTATCACTCCTGATATGCTTGATCTTCACACCAAAATTCATCGAGGCCCTTGAGGAAAATCATTTGAAGACTTCCCGCACTTCATTTTTGTACATGATGATATGCACCCAGGTGTAACGAGAATAATCATCAACAATAACAAAGGCATATAATGATGTTGCATTTGTTAGTGTGGCATAATGAGTGGGGCCAAAGAGGTCCAGTGAAGCAATTCAGAAGGATGAGTAATAGTCATGATAGTCTTCGAGGGAAGCTTCGATCTGGTCATCTTTCCAGCGTCGCAAGCCCCACAAAGATGTTCTTTGAGGAATTTGACACCCTCGATGCCGATGACATGCTTCTTTTTCACAAGCATGTGCAAGTTCCTCATGCCAGCATGACCAAGTCGTCGATGCCATAGCCAACCTTCTGAAGCTTTTGCAAGTAGACATGTGGCAGTATGTGGTCCTATAGAGAAATCAACAATATACAAGTATCCTCTCCTAAAGCCTTCGAATACTTTGGATTTGGCAGATCCCATGAGTACTATGCAACGATATTTGCCAAAGATGACAATGATATCAAGATCACAAAGCATTGAGACAGACATGAGGTTGAATCCGAGAGATTCGACAAGCATGACTTTGTCCATGTGTCAATCCTTTGAGATTCCAACTCTACCTCGACCCAATACCTTGCTTTTTTCCTTTGTCAGCGTCGGTGATATGCTTCAGATGCGACGGAGATAGAGCAGAGTCCATGAGTAAGTTCTTGTCACCAGTCATGTGATTTGTGCATCCACTGTCGAGCACCCACTCAGTAGCTTTTAGCGATTCATCATGCATACGAATTAGTGCATCTTACGAACTCCTATACTTCAGAGTGAAGAATATGACATCAAATTCGTCCGATAGAATTTCATCAAGCAGTACAATATATACAACAATATAAGGACGTGAGAAATGAGTAGTTCATTTCTTCATGATTAACCTGCATCCTTTCAAGCACCCTCAGGTCTCCTGCAAATTATTCAGGTTCGTCTGGAGACCTGACCCTGCATAAGAGATTATTTCATTTTCTTCACCACCCACATCTGGAGGGGTGGCAAAGAGTTCATCATTCTGCGAGCTCCATATGAGAAAGGTGGCATTGATGCGAGTGCAATTCATTTCACAAAAGAGGGGTTAGAGTAAACATATGAATAAGCAGAGATATTCTTCGAGGACTTATGAACATAATGATTTGAAGAATAATGCACATATTCAAGACCCTTAGATTTTTCCTACGAAACAGAAGCATTACCATGGGAGTAAGTGCAATTTTTACCATATGAGGAATTTGATCCATGTGAAGACTTTGGTCCGTATGAAGAATTTGATCTGGGGTTCCTATTCTTCACCAATGGTGACATGAGGACATTCACCTGAACACTTTCCAGGAACCTTTTGGGAACCCAGATTTTCTTCATAGGAGGACCATTCTGCAATTACTTCCAACATATCTGGCAAATACTTCACCATTCTGGTTTTTGAACAGTTTATAGTTGGAGTCAATTGACTCATCAGATGAATATGAAGATTCACATGTAAAGCCAGATAAAGTAGATGGATCTATGGGACGTCCTTTTGCAGCAACCCATGAAGTTTTGGGATACTGCTCAGGTTTCCAGTAGGATCCATCAGTATTGAGTTTCCTCTCAAATGTAATACCCACTTTCCTAGGGTTCATGTTCAGGATCTTATTTTTAAGCACATCACAAAGGGCATGATGCCCTTTGAGGGTTTTGTACATGCGTGTCACATACAATTCCTTCAACCCTGCATTTTCGTCAGTGATACTTGTGGTATCCTTGGATGAGGAATTTGTGACCACATAAATAATTGAAGAAGTTGCAGCAATAGAAGCATTTGAACTTTCAGGTGAAGAATTAGAAGATTCACATTCGATGCATTTCAAACAGGATGGAATGAAATCTTCCTGAGCAGAACTGGTCTATTGAGCAAGCAAAGAATCATTTTCTCTTTGAAGATCATCACGAGTCACCCTTAGTTTCTCAAGATGTTGCTTTCTTTGAAGAAATTCATAAGAAAGCTTCTCATGATCGGCTAAGAGTGTTTCATGACGACCTTGAAGGTTATAAAACTTAGACTGAAGTCATGACATCCCCCAAGCCCAGCGCCTCCTGGAGCAATTGGCGATCCGTCCCGATCCAAAGGGGCATTGCAGTTTATCCCAAGGAATTATGTGTTTCAGAAATCGCATGTGGCTGGGAGGGAGTCTCACGTTGCAGCAACAAATCATCTCAACCTTCCATGATAGCCCGGTTGGGGGCACTATGGATTCCCCATCACCTATTAGCACATACGGCGTCTGTTCGCGTGGCCAAAAATGAAAACCCATAGCCTCCATTATGTTCACTTCAATCAAATTTGTCAACAAGCCAAGGCAGAGCGCATGCTTTCACCAGGGCTTCTCCACCCACTGCCCATTCCCAAGGCATCATGGGATATGATCACTATGGATTTCATTAATGGGCTCCCTCAATCAGGTCAGTTCAACTGCATTTGGGTCTTGGTCGACAAAATGACCAAATTCGCACATTTTTGATTGTTCCATTCTATTATATTATCTGTTTTGGATGTTTTATATGCATTAATATGCTATTTTATATTATTTTTGGGACTAACCTATTAACCTAGAGCCCAGTGCCAGTTTATGTTTTTCCCTGTTTTAGAGTTTCGCAGAAAAGGAATACCAAACGGAGTCCAAACGGAATGAAACCTTCCCGATGATTTTTCTTGGACTAGAAGGCAACCAAGAGACTTGGAGATGAAGTCGGGGGAGCCACGAGGCGGCCACAAGGATGGAGGGCGTGCCCCCCACCCTTGTGGGCCCCTCGTGCACCTCCTGGCGTAATTCTTTTACCTATTCATTCCCAAATATCCCCAAACCACCAGAGGCATCCACGAAAACACTTATCCACCGCCACAACCTTCTGTACCCATGAGATCCCATCTAGGGACCTTTTCCGGCACCCTGCCGGAGGGGGATTCGATCACGGAGGGCTTCTAAATCAACTCTATTGCCCTTCTGATGAAGCGTGAGTATTTTACCACAGACCTACGGGTCCATAGCTAGCAGCTAGATGGCTTCTTCTCTCTCTCTCTCTCTCTTTGATTTTCAATACCATGTTCTCCTTGATTTTCTTGGAGATCTATTCGATGTAATGCTTTTTTGCGGTGTGTTTGCCGAGATACCATGAATTGTGGATTTATGATCAGCTTATCTATGAATATTATTTGAATCTTCTCTGAATTCTTTTTATGCATGATTTGATATCTTTGTAATTCTCTTCGAACTATCGGTTTGGTTTTGCCAACTAGATTGGTTTTTCTTGCAATGGGAGAAGTGCTTTGCTTTGGGTTCAATCTTGCTGTGTCCTTTCCCAGTGACAGTAGGGGCAGCAAGGCACGTATTGTCTTGTTGCCATCAAGGATAAAAAGATAGGACTTTCATCATATTGCTTGAGTTAATTCCTCTACATCATGTCATCTTACTTAATGCGTTACTCCGTTCTTTATGAACTTAATACTCTAGATGCATGCTGGATAGCGGTCGATGTGTGGAGTAATAGTAGTAGATGTAGAATTGTTTCGGTCAACTTGACACGGACGTGATGCCTATATTAATGATCATTGCCTTAGATATCGTCACAACTTTGCGCTTCTCTATCAATTGATCGGCAGTAATTTGTTCACCCACTGTATTACTCCCTCCATTCCTTTATACAAGGTGTATTTCTTTTTTGATAAAATTCCACAATGTAATGTGCATTTCTTCTAATTCCTCATAATTCCATCATTAGCCCTTCAAAAAAAGGAGAGTATCTCTCCCCTGATTGCATGCTTCTTTTCTTGTAAAGAGAAAAAAAGGAAAGTATCTCTCTCCTGATTGTGTTTATCTCTTACTTTCCTTGCCTAATGATTTAGTTGCCGCTAATAAATGATTTTGCCAAGGTTAGTTTCATCCTAACATGTGTATAATTATGTGCCTTGGTCACCATGCCGGAAATAATATACCTTACATAAAGGAATGGAGGGAGTATTTGCTATCTTGAGAGAAGCCTCTAGTGAAACCTATGCCCCCCGGGTCTATTTTCCATCATACAAGTTTCTATTTTCCATCATAGACGTTTCCGATCTACTATTTTGCAATCTTTTACTTTCTGACCTATAAACCAAAAATACCAAAAATATTTACTTTACCGTTTATCTATCTCTATCAGATCTCAGTTTTGCATGTAACCGTGAAGGGATTGGCAATCCCTTCATCGTGTTGGGTGCAAGTTGTTTGATTGTTCGTGCAGGTATTCGGTGATTTGTGCATTGTCTCCTACTGGATTGATACCTTGGTTCTGAAACTGAGGGAAATACTTATCTCTACTTTGCTGCATCACCCTTTCCTCTTCAAGGGAAAAAACCAACGCAAGCTCAAGAAGTAGCAGCAAGAATTTCTCGCGCCGTTGCGGGGGAGATCTATGCCAAGTCAAGACATACCAAGTACCCATCATAAACTCTCATATCTTGAATTACATTATTCGCCATTCGCCTCTCGTTTTCCTCTCCCCCACTTCTAAAATGATTTTCGAAAAGATTTGCCTTTTCTTCGCCCTTCTTTCGTTCATCTTTTCGTTTGCCCTTATGTCTTACTTCGATTGTTTGCTCGTTTTCTTGGTATAATTGTGTGTTTATTGAAAGTCAGAAACAAAGTTTATGGATCCTCGTCCACTTGCTAATATTTTTAAGAGATCCAATTATGATGAACCAATAGCTAGTGAGTTGAGTGCACTAGATTATCTTTATGAAGTGATTCACGATAGCTCCTTGAATGAAAAGCATGATTGCAATGATGTTATTATAAATTCTATTAATGTCAATTGTGCTAATAACGTGCAAAACCCCAAGCTTGGGGATGCTAATTTTGCTATCTCCACTTCTTGTTGCAATGATCATGATTGGGGTGATTCTTCTTATGATCTAGAAATTTTATTTAAGCCCCATGATGAATATAAGTTTGATAATAATGTTTGCAATAATATTGAAAGTGGGTTTGGAAGACTGTCAACTTTAGATCCCACATATTTGGAGAATATTCAATCTTATGAATTTTTTTATAAAAGTGGGTTTGGAAAGGTCATGACTTTAGTTAATTATAATCCCACTACTTTGGAAGAGTGTCAATTTTGCATGCATGTGGATCATGTTGAGAATATTTTACGTGATAGTTATATTGTTGAATTTGATTATGATCCTACATGTAATTATTATGAGAGAGGAAAATATGGTTGTAAAAATTTTCATGTTACTAAATTACCTCTCGTTATGTTGAGATTGCTATTGTTTCTTTCTTCTTCTTTGCATATGGTAGTTTTTGCTTTCCTTGATAATTTATTTTCCTATAAGATGCCTATGCATAGGAAGTATGTTAGACTTAAATGTGTTTTTTCACATGCTACATGATGCTCTCTTCGTGTTTCAATTGCTATCTTTCATGTGAGCATCATCGAAATCTCAATGCCTAGCTAAAAGGCTTTAAAGAAAAGCGCTTGTTGGAAGACAACTCGGTATTTTTCCTTGCTGGTTTTAAATAAATAATTCATCTAGCCTCTGGTTAGATGTGGCTTTTGTGTTTTAATTAGTGTTTGTGCCAAGTAAGACCTCTAGGATGGCTTACGGTGATAGTTGATTTGATCTTGCTTAAAAACAGAAACTTTTGCGCTCAGGAAAACAATTTCATTTTTAACAGAAGCGTGATAAAATAATGATTCTTTTTCAGAAGATTAATAAAAAAAATTATTAGGTTGTCCTAATTCTTAAGAATTTTTGGAGTTACAGAAGTATTCTAGAAACACAGATTACTACAAACTATTCTGTTTTTGACATATTCTGTTTTCTATGTGTTGTTTGCTTATTTTGATGATTCTATGGGTAGTATCGGGGGTATGAACCATGGAAAAGTTGGAATACAGTAGATATTACACCAATATAAATAAAGAATGAGTTCACAAAAGTTCCAAAAGTGGTCATTTATTTTCTTGTACTAATAGAGCTTATGAGATTTTCTGTTGAGTTTTGTGTTGTGAAGTTTCAAGTTTGGGGTAAGGATTTGATGGACTATGGAATAAGGAGTGGCAAGAGCCTAAGCTTGGGGATTCCCAAGGAACCCCAAGGTAATATTCAAGGACAACCAAGAGCCTAAGCTTGGGGAAGCCCCGGAAGGCACCCCCTCTTTCGTCTTCCTCTATCGGTAACTTTACTTGAGGCTATATTTTTATTCACCACATGATATGTGTTTTGCTTGGAGTGTCTTGTATGATTTGAGTCTTTGCTTTTTAGTTTGCCACAATCATCCTTGCTATAATCATCTTTTGAGAGGGACACACATGAATCATGATTTATTAGAATACTCTATGTGCTTCACTTATATGTTTTGAGCAAGGCAATTTTGCTCTAGTGCTTCACTTATATCTTTTTAGAGCATGGCGATGGTTTTATTTTATTGAAATAGTTGAACTCTCATGCTTAACTTATATTATTTTGAGAGACTTTAAACAGCATGGTAAGTTGCTTTGGTTATAAATTTAGTCCTAATATGATAGGCATCCAAGAGGGATATAATTAAAACTTTCATATAAAGTACATTGAATACTATAAGAAGTTTGATTCCTTATGATTGTTTTGAGATATAAAGATGGTGATATTAGAGTCATGCAGTAAGTAATTGTGAATTGGAGAAATACTTGTGTTCAAGTTTGTGATTGTCGTAGCATGCACGTATGGTGAACCGTTATGTGATGAAGTCGGAGCATTATTTATTTATTGATTGTCTTCCTTATGAGTGGTGGTTGGGGACGAGCGATGGTATTTTCCTACCAATCTATCCCCCTAGGAGCATGTGCGTAGTACTTTGTTTCGATCACTAATAGATTTTTGCAGTAAGTATGTGAGTTCTTTATGACTAATTTTGAGTCCATGGATTATACGCACTCTCACCCTTCCACCATTGCTAGCCTCTCTTGTGCCGCGCAACTTTCGCCGGTACCATAAACCCACCATATACCTTCCTCAAAACCGCCACCATACCTACCTATTATGGCATTTCAATGGACATTCCGAGATATATTTCCATGCAACTTTCCACCGTTACGTTTATTATGACACGCATCATCATTGTCATATTGCTTTGCATGATCATGTAGTTGACATCGTATTTGTGGCAAAGCCACCGTTCATAATTCTTTGATACATGTCACTCTTGATTCATTGCACATCTCGGTACACCACCGGAGGCATTCATATAGAGTCATATTTTTTTCTAAGTATCTAGTTGTAATTCTTGAGTTGTAGGTAAGTAAAAGTGTGATGATCTTCATTATTAGAGCATTGTCCCATGTGAGGAAAGGATGATGGAGACTATGATTCCCCCACAAGTTGGGATGAGACTCCGGATGAAAAAAAAGAGGCAAAAAATGAGAGAAGGCCCAAATAAAAAAATGAGAGAAAAGAGAGAAGGGACAATGTTACTATCCTTTTACCATGCTTCAAAGTAGCACCATGATCATGATAGAGAGTCTCCTATGTTGTCACTTTCATATACTAGTGGGAATTTTTCATTATAGAACTTGGCTTGTATATTCCAGTGATGGGCTTCCTCAAATTGCCCTAGGTCTTCGTGAGCAAGCGAGTTGGATGCACACCCACTTAGTTTTCTTTTGACCTTTCATAAACTTATAGCTCTAGTGCATCCGTTGCATGGCAATCCCTACTCACTCACATTGATATCTATTAATGGGCATCTCCATAGCCCGTTGATATGCCTAGTTGATGTGAGACTATCTCCTTCTTTTTGTCTTCTCCACAACCACCTTCTAATGCACCTATAGTGCTATGTCCATGGCCCACGCTCATGTATTGCGTGAAAGTTGAAAAAGTTTGAGAACATCAAAAGTATGAAACAATTGCTTGGCATTGGGGTTGTGCATGATTTGAATATTTTGTGTGATGAAGATGGAGCATAGCCAGACTATATGATTTTGTAGGGATAAGCTTTCTTTGGCCATGTTATTTTGAGAAGACATAATTGCCTTGTTAGTATGCTTGAAGTAGTATTGTTTTTATGTCAATATTAAACTTTTGTTTTGAATCTTACGGATCTGAACATTCATACCATAGTAAAGAAAGTACATGGATAAATATGTTAGGTAGCATTCCACATCAAAAATTTAGTTTTTATCATTTACCTACTCGAGGACGAGCAGGAAGTAAGCTTGGGGATGCTTGATACGTCTCCAACGTATCTGTAATTTTTGATTGTTCCATGCTATTATATTGTCTGTTTTGGATATTTTGCATGCATTAATATGCTATTTTATATTATTTTTGGGACTAACCTATTAACCTAGAGCCCAGTGCCAGTTTCAGTTTTTTCCCCTGTTTTAGAGTTTCGCAGAAAAGGAATACCAAACAGAGTCAAAACATAATGAAACCTTCACGATGATTTTTCTTGGACTAGAAGACAACTAGGATACTTGGAGATGAAGTCGGAGGAGCCACAAGGATGGAGGGCGCACCCCCACCCTTGTGGGCCCCTCGTGCACCTCCTGACCTAATTCTTTCGCCTATATATTCCCAACTATCCCCAAACCACCAGAGGCATCTACGAAAACACTTTTCCACCACCGCAACCTTCTGTACCCACGAGATCCCATCTAGGGACCTTTTCCGGCACCCTGCTGGAGGGGGATTCGATCACGGAGGGCTTGTACATCAACTCTATTGCCCTTCCGATGAAGCGTGAGTAGTTTACCATAGACCTACGGGTCCATAACTAGTAGCTAGATGGCTTATTCTCTCTCTTGGATTCTCAATACCATGTTCGCCTTGATGTTCTTGGAGATCTATTCGATGTAATACTTTTTTGTGGTGTGTTTGCCGAGATCCGATGAATTGTGGATTTATGATCAGCTTATCTATGAATATTGTTTGAATCTTCTCTGAATTCTTTGATGCATGATTTGATATTTTTGTAATTCTCTTCAAATTATCGGTTTTGTTTGGCCAACTAGGTTGGTTTTTCTTGCAATGGGAGAAGTGCTTAGCTTTGGGTTCAATCCCGCGGTGTCCTTTCCTAGTGACACTAGGGGCAGCAAGGCACGTATTGTATTGTTGCCATCGAGGATAAAAAGATGGGGTTTGCATCATATTGCTTGAGTTAATTCCTCTACATGATGTCATCTTACTTAATGTGTTACTATGTTCTTTATGAACTTAATATTTTCCATCATAGAAGTTTCCGGTCTACTATTTTGCAATCTTTTACTTTCCGATCTATAAACCAAAATACCAAAAATATTTACTTTATCGTTTATCAATCTCTATCATCTCACTTTTGCAAGTAATCGTGAAGGGATTGACAACCCGTTTATCACATTGGGTGCAATTTGTTTGATTGTTTGTGTAGGTATTCAGTGATTTGTGCGTTGTCTCCTACTGGATTGATACCTTCGTTCTCAAACT
This sequence comes from Triticum aestivum, assembly GCF_018294505.1. NCBI lineage: Eukaryota > Viridiplantae > Streptophyta > Magnoliopsida > Poales > Poaceae > Triticum > Triticum aestivum. The sequence goes on from NC_057802.1 coordinate 266,954,027, forward strand.
GAGGGAAATACTTATCTCTACTTTGTTGCATCACCCTTTCCTCTTCAAGGGAAAACCAACACAAGCTCAAGAAGTAGCACTTGCCACACCTACACTACTTCCCGCATTGCCATGTTGTATATGCAACACATCTATCCCATCCATGACTTCCCTAAGTCGATATTCTTTGATCGTGATCTCTTTTTCACTAGCCATTTTTGGCAAGAGGCTTTTCGATATGGCGACACTGATCTCCGCATGAGCACTTCCAACCACCCATAGATTGACGGCCAGTCGGAACGTGTGAATCAGTGCCTCGAAACTTTTCTACGCTACTTCACGCATTCTTGCCCAAAAAGATGGAGCCATTGGATCCCTCTCGCACAATTTTGGTACAATGCAACACCACATTCAGCTATTGGCATGTCCCCGTTCATGGCCATGTCACTACTAGAAAAAAGGCTGTTAGTGGCGCACCAGTTTTTGCTATTAATAGCGCACTATGGGTGCGCCACTATTAACACGCCACTAGTAACAAATAGTAATGGCGCACCTCTGGTGCATCATTAGTATCCCAGATAATAGTGGTGCACCACATAGTGCGCCATTACTATGTCCAACAGTGCGCCATTACTATGCCTCCTAGGGGGCCATATTTACCTTCATGTATGCCCCCAAGTGCGCCATTACTATGCCCCATAATGCACCACTGGTATTTAGCCTAGGTGCGCCACTAATGCTCAATATGGTGCGCCACTACTGGGGGGCATATTTGCCTTCACCTATGCCCCAAGTGCGCCATTACTATGCCCGATAATGCGCCACTGGTATTTATCTTGGTGCGCCACTAATTCTCAATATGGTGCGCCACTATTATGAATATTAGGAATTATTATTTTTTGCTTTTCTCGTATTTGCACAGGTTACAAAATACGTTACATCACAGGATATAAACATCACACAATAGAATTCATCATATTAGTCTCCAAATTCGAAATAGCGAACAAAGTTCAAACATTAGCCAAGTTTAGGTCTCGAGACATTAGCAAAGTTCATCATATTAGTCGAGTTTGTCGTCACATTACAAAGTCGATATCGATCATCTAAACTACCATCACATAGAAGAGGGTTGCGGTCACGATGAGCATCATCGCGATGAAACTGGTCTTCATCCGGTTCCTCCTCAACTCCCTCCTCTCTCCCGCTAGATAGCGCGCGTATCTAGCTTCCGCCTCCGCCCTAGTGGTGTACCCTTTGTAACTGTTATCGCTGAAACGGTGAACCTGTCTCCGACACTCCTCCCAGTCGTCGTAGACTCCGGGAACCTTACCCTTCTACACGACATACGACGGCATCTCTATGCACTAGACAAACAAAATTTTAGTAGCAATTCACAGATAATATATAAGCAATTTATAAGTATGCAACAAAAGGATCGAAAGAGAAAAGCAACACATTAATAGCACGATTCATGGTCCTACTAATAAAAAGCATCGCTTACATATAAGTTGAACGACTGTCCAAACTAAAGAGACATACAAGTTCATTAAAGTTTAATTACAACATGAGCTAATCGATATTTCAGAACTACATAGCATCAATACTTTCGACTCGACTCAGGGACCGGAGCGGGGATGAAGCCGCCGTCTTTCGTGATGGTCATGAATGTGCGGTCGTTGTCAGCCTACATTTGTAGCGTTGTTTCTATTTCACTGTTGGACGGTTGATATTTGAGGTAGAACTGCCCCGAGGTACGAATGACATCTTGATAGATGATTTCTGCAAACTCCGACTGGATGCGAAAGAATTCTTGTCTGATGTCCTCGTCCTGGATTGCCGACAAGCGTGCGGCCCAATCTTTGAGATTATTTGGTAGCATAAGGTGATTATGGTCCCGTACGATCGCCCGCATGTGATGGAGGGCGTAGTAGGCATCCTTCTGACTACCAGGCGGCTACTTGACGCAGGGGAACGTCGTTACGTGGGTGAACACGTGCTTGCCGTACCTACAAATTGGCCTCCTGAAGGTGCCTCCAGATTTGGCGTAGCCGGGGAGAGCATCATCAAGAACTTTCTTGATATTTGTGTAGTCTTTCTTCGACTGACGGTCCGAGTCAAAATACGTGGCCATGGAATATTTCGGGCTTAAGGGGATGAGTGTGCAATGTGTGTCACTACACAAAACACGGAATGTTAGAGAAAAAAAGAACGATCGAAATCTAAGAAATCATATGTTACGGGGCGGTGAGGGGATGACTTACTCGAAATAGTAAGGCACGAGGAAGTTATCCTTATCTGGGTTCGCCAGAATGATGCCGTCGAGGTATGAACTCACGACTTGCCGGTCCCCAGCGCTGCCCAAGATCTTGGCACGCATGTAGAAGGGGTCGACTATCATGATGTCCGGGGTCTTGTCTCTGATGATCCGCATCTCCATACTAAGTGAAAATAGCCGAATGAAGGTTTAGTGCAGCGGATGAAGGTTAAACATAGTGAAGATGTCATCAAACCGCAGGACGATCATACGCCCGATGGTGCTATCGACAAAGCCCTTGCCCTCTGGCACCTTGGCCACGAAAACCGGGTATGCCACATCATTCTCGGAGAGACGCCGCTTCTCCATAGAAAGAACACTGTCATGCAGACTCCGCATAGCACCGGTTGTAGCATTGAGCAGATTAGTCAGTAGCATCGGCCTACCCACCACATGCACCCTCCTCGAGATATCCTTAGGTGAAGGTGGCCCATCCTGAGCACGGATCATACTCGGTGCCGGCTGGCTCGCACCCTTGTTATTTTTTCTTTTCCGTCCCTTCTGCTTCTTCTGATGTAATGGGATCGAGTTCTGCTCAGAGACCACCTTCTTGAGTGTGTTGGGGCTGATATTATTTCGCACCTCGGCTATTTGAGTCTCGGTGAAGGCGGCAGCTAGAGGCGTCTCCTGAGAACTGAATGCCAGACGACGCCTGTTGCAATTGGGTTTCTCCGCGGTACCAGCGAGATCGCGATCGTCTTTTGCAGGGTTGGGTTCTTGAGAAGGAGGCCCGAAGAATTCGTCATCGTACCCATGTTCGTTGAAGTACTTATCGACGTTGGAAAATGTACCATCGTCGTCGTTCAGATCCTGTGCCATATGCATGTCCGGATCAGCTGACGACGGTAGCGTTCCGGCGGTCTTGCCATGGCTTGGCACTGGCACGACTAGCGGTGTTGTCTCTGGGGTGGTGTCCCCCGCCCCAAACGAATCTGGCTCTTCGGCCAAAGCATGGACCAGCTTAAGCAGGCGCTGAGGGTCATCACATGATCTTCGTCGGCCCCAGGGGGTCGATACGGAGGTAACAAGTCATCGCAGTCCCGCAGCACCCGAACCAGTTGAACCCTATACACGGTGGGTGTCATCGGATTACCGTGGAACACGCGGTTGCCCGGTTGAACGATTTTGGACTTGGTGACATCGATCAACTCGCCGTCCACGAAGTGCAGGAGAGTGCATGGAACATCGGCGGCGCCCTGCGAAAACATGTAGGGCGTCAGGGATGCCCAGTCAAAGGCAAGGAGATGAAGTCATCGGCCGAGGCTTAGTTACAGTGATGGCGTCTAGCTCGGCTAATGTCGAGGCACCGCCAATGGCGGGCGTGCAAGCGACGGAGGGGCCGCTTGCTGCCGAGGTGCTGGCCGGCATATTCTTCCCACACCCGGGTGCATTAAGCTCCAATGTCGGTGCCGACGCCGGAGACACCAATGCCGCCTCTGCCGGAGACACCAATGGTGCCGACGCGTTGTGCGAGTTGCTGCCCGTGAAGCTGGGAATCGGGGGCAGCCCCTGTTGGCCGCCCGTAATCCACGCCTGCAGCCCCTCAAGCAAGGTAGGCATAATGGCGGTGATCGTCGCTCCCAGTTGGTCTCGCACTTGCTCTTGGACTATTCCGGAATCCGCGCCACTTGTGCCTTGAGTTCTTTAACCTCGCGCTCCTGGCTTTCCGAGCTGGTCTTTCTCTCCTTTCGCCCAGCCTTATAGTATTCCGACCATTTCGTGGACAAGCCTTCGCCAGCCACACGACCAGCTGACAACAGCTTACTGAACTTATCCTTGTGTTTCATTACGTTTAATGCCCTATTTAAAGTGGTGTCCCAAGTGGAGCTCTGAGACCCCGCGCTACTACTTTCAGTTTCCTGCGGAAGGAACGTGAACCATTTAGAAATTTGGCTTCATTAATTAGAATCCAACCATATGGAGCTAATTACGCGGGGGTGTATTCCTTACCAGAACAAGCTCAAGCACCTTGGTCTTCGGATCCGTGGTAAGCTCCTTTGTTACCGGGTCCACCTTGTACCGGGCCCTGACATAGTTCCTGGTCTGCTTGTCACGGTGTTTATCGAAGAGGGGCGGTAGGCCTTGCTCGGCACGCTCCGCGTCCTCCTTGTCCCATATAGGTTCCGCCACTCTATAACCGCCGGGACCGAGTGTGTGGTGTCCTAAGTTCAAGTCCCACATATCTTTCCCCCACTGACTTGATTCCGCGGATGCGTTGCTCTCGCACTTGATCTTGAACTCTAGGTAGTCAGCTTCGCTGATCGAAGGATTTGTCTCCTTGATCTTCTCATAACTATCACCACTTAGAATCCTTCTCTTCATCGCGGCTCTCCAAGTAGCCAGGGCCGTGCTCTTCTTCGTGAGGGCGGCACTGTTCACTTTATTCCCTGAGAGGCGTGTGTTTGCGAAGTCACCGGGGAACTTGTATCGTTCGTGCAGCTTCGTGAAGAGGAGGTTGCGCAAATTCCCTCGGTCATGATGCCTTAGGTTCTCGGTGTTGATCGAGACGGTGCTCTGGAGAATGCACCCGAGTTGTCCCACGTACCCACTGACTAATCCTTTGGGTGCTGTTGGATGCCCACTGGAGGACACTTCAGTAAATTCCTCCTTGACGGTGCCGAGCACGTTCGGGCGCCGGTCCTTCCGTTGCCTCTTCGGTTGGCTGCCATCTGTGCGTGCGCTGCCATCATCAGTGGTGGCATCCCCGGCGGCACCATCAGTGGTGTCATCCCCGACGCCACTAGGGGTTGTGTAGTCGGGATCGGTGTCTTCCGCGGCGTCCTCATAGCGGTGAGGTTCTTCCTCCATCTCCTGGGACAGCTCCCAGAATGACTTGCTCGAACCGTCGGCCTCATCGTTGTCAGCCATGTTCGCTCTAAATAGGAAAAAAGGCTACTAGAGTTATTGGATGAGATCAGGGTAGTATCTATTCTTCTCAGATTTAGAGGAATATTTCCGTTTCGGTTGAGAATCGGGCACCTTCTAGGTCAAGAAAATTGGGCATGACCTTTGCTAATTTTCTTGACCTAGGAGTGCCCCATTCTCAACCGAAACCGAAATTAATCAACATTTCAGGAGAAACGGGTCATTTCACATCAGAAGCTGCCAGCATTGGAACATCAGAAGCTGCCAGCATTGGAATCATTTCATAAGATAATTTTATCAAGCATCCACATCCACTCGAATCAATAGAGCAAATGGATCATTTCATCTAGCTCATGCCAGGCAATCAACCAAACCAAATATGTACATGAAAGGCTCATCATGTTCAAATCAGATTTAGGAGAGGGAATTGGCAAGGAAAGATATAGTCCATAACCAGAAATAGGACATTGATAGCACACATACTAAACATCTACTGTAAGCAGAACACATACACCCACCTACACATGGGTACTATTATGTATATAGGTACACAAGCATAAGACATGCACCTGCTATAGGTAGGAGTATAAGCATGCATCTAAACCATCTGAAATAGCTAAAGAAAAGAAAGAGTTATCACTACATGCAACAATCAGGACTATGACCTGTACAATATACAACTAAACCACCAGTAGATGATGTACTAAACCATACAAGAAATGCCAATACATGGTATTCAGATAAAGACAACACATATAACAAAAACTGATGAGTACTCCAAAAACTGATTGCTTTTCATGAAACACTTACTTTCTTAAAACAGATGAAACTGATTACTTAAATCTTGATTGCTTTTCATCAGTAAACAGATGCAACTAATGGAAACTTTTAGTAGCTTGTTGAATATGGCTCTAACTGTCATCTCAAAAGAAAGGTACACTTGGCTATGGCTCTAACTGAATTTTCAAAAGAATGATGGTAATTTCTGATTCTATACATGACATGCAAAACTAATAATTCTTAGGTTATAATATCTTCGTTAGCAGGATGACAAGAAATTTGGTACCCCATTCTCAGTAATAGTTGTACTGAATGTACAATGATCATCACAAGCAGCAACTGTTGTACAACAGCAGTTCTACTGAATTTACAATGATCATCATCATGACTGGCAGCATGACATATTGTTATGAAAATTTCTGTAACCGAGACAATTGTATATATAATCTTGACCCAAGTAGTGCCAACAACTATATCCATAGTGCCAACAACAGTAGAAACAACCTAGAACCACTTGAACTACATACAGTAGGCAGCAGCAAGCAAAGCAGCGGCAGCAGCAACAGCGGCGGCGGCAACAGGCAGCTGAGACGCGTGCGAGGGGCAGCGGCCGAAGGGCGCGGGCGCTGGCCGCGGCTAGGCACGAGCAGGCGAGTGGGAAGCGTGGCGGCATAGCCAGGCGAGGCACAACAACGGGAACACACAGCAGCAGGAGAACCGAAGGGGAAAAGGAGGGGATCGACAGAGGAGCTCACCGTGACCTACAGGTGAGCAAAGCGGGCTCAGGGGAGAGATCGCCGGAGCAATTGTCGACGGAGTCCGCCGGGCCGAGGAGGAAGCCGGTGGCGGGGAAGGCGTCGCGGGGGCTTCCGGCGTCCTGCGGCTTGTCCGGGGAGACGTAGTCGAGGGAGGTGGAGTGCTTAGGCACGTCAGTGAGGCACGAGGTCGACGGTTGCCACGGCGGTGCGAGGTGGCCGGCAACTGGCGCGTCGCGCGCGTGTTGCCTACGCGGATCTAGGGGAGAGGAGAAGGCGGAGAGGGCGAGGGGAAGCGTGAGGGGGCAAGTGGGAAGGGGGGCCCGAGGAGGCAGGGCGGCGGCGCAAGTAGGGGCGGCGGCGCAGGTCGGGGGCAGCAGGTCGAGGGCTGAGAGATTGGGGATTTGGGATCTTTTAGTGGGGGGGGGGGTTAGCAATGGCGCACCTTTTAGGGGTGCGCCATAAAAATTGGTATACCAATGGCGCACCTTCTAGGGGTGCACCATAAACACCGTGATAGCAATGGCGCACCTTCTCCTGGTGCGCCATTACTAACTTTTTTTGTAATTTTTTGGATTTTTAGTTGCATGTAATAATTTTTTAGAAAATGACCATAAATTTTGAAATGTTACGATATAAGTAGTTATTACTAATTTTCAAATACCTGCGTTGCAAAACATTTGTGAATTGGTAAAACATTTATGAATATGAAAAAATATCATCAAATTTGAAAAAACATTCAAGAATCCAAAAAGTGCCCATGAAATTTAAAAATATTCATGAGTTCAAAAAAATTAACAAATTCAATACTTTTTGTGAGTTAGAAAAATGTTCGTATTTTCAAAAAATGTTTGCAAATTTAAGCAGGAAAAGGAACACTGAAAAATAAAATACCAGAATAAACATAAATAAAAATTGGTATATCAATGGCGCACCTTCTAGTGGTGCGCCATAAACACCGTGATAGCAATGGTGCACCTTCTCTTGGTGTGCCATTACTAAATTTTTTATTTTACCAGAATAAACATAAATAAAAACAATTGAAATACCAGAAGAAAACACAAAGAAGCCCAAGGTGCCTGTAAATGATGATTTGCAACAAAACAAGAGGGAGAAGAACAAAAATTCCAAATCCAAGAAGAAGGTGGTCGATACTTCAACTTGGTGATGGAGAAGTTACAAAAGGAAGGTAAGTACAGACAACATTAATCCCCACTGTTTTGAAAAAATGAGGTTACTGGATAGAGGACTAGAACAGAAGAAATGCCATTTCCATATGTCGAAATACAATCGAGAAATGAAGACTACAATTTAAACCATTGTGCAAAGATTTAGAATTAGATGACATGGTTGAAATCAAGTGATACATGTAATAATTTAGTTGCATGTAATAATTGAGCTTGCCACTGAAACACACACACGCGGCCGACACGTCGTGATTCGATCTTAGCTATCTCTTCACAATCTTCTTGCCCTTCTTTTTCGCAGATGGAGTTCTTCTCTTGAACGTCCTTTAGGTAGGGTGGTCCTGCTTCTTCTTGTGGTGTATGGTACTTCATCGTCGTCGTCATCTTCCATCTTCGGGTCGCCGTACTCGTCGAAGTCTTTCTCATTGGCGACTCCATCCATTCCGATGATGTTCCTTTTGCCTCTCCTCATGACAACACGACTGGGCTTTGACGGCTCGGTAATGAAGAAGCATTGGTCCACTTGGGAAGCCAGTACCCATGGCTCATTTTTCGCGGTGACGTTTGCGCCCGCGGTCTTGGATTTGGCTTTGGGTATAACCATGGCGGTGAAATACTGGTCTTCTTTTAGGATGCTCTTGGCCCATCTGACACGGAACATCGGGACCTTCTCTCCAGCGTAGCTCAGCTCCCAGATCTCCTCGATCCTTCCGTAGTATCTGTCCTTGTCGTTACCAGTGTAGGATTCCATCGTTACCCTAGAGTTCTGATAATCGCTCTTCATGTCCTTTTCCTCGGTGTAGAATGTGTAGCCATTGATATCGTATGCCTCATAGGTCATCAGGTTGTGCTCGACGCCCTGTGACAAGGCGAATATGAGTTTTTCTTCCGCGGAAGAATCCTTATGTAAAGGGTACGACAGAAGCTTGTCCTTGAACCAATGCGTGAAACATGAGTTGTGCTCTTTGATTATATCTCCGTCCGTCCTCTGTTGGCCTCGGTCATTGTACGTCTTCTCAATAAAGGTTTTGTGCTCTACCACCCAAGGATCGACCACGTCTATGTGTTGTAGCACGACTAGGTTTGCTCTTTCAAAGTCGGCGAGTCGACCCTTGAAGTCGACATGCATTACGCGGCGACCCTCGCAGTGACCCCATCCAGCGAGCCTGCCGAGGTGCCTGTTGACGGGCAGACCAACGGGGTTCTCGATGCCTAGATAATTCGTGCAGTAGGAGATGCACTCTTCGGTCAGAAAGCCCTTGGCTATGCTTCCATCTGGACGTGCCCTGTTGCGAACGTATCCTTTGATGACACCATTCATCATTTTGAACGGCATCATGCTGTGCAGGAACGTCGGCCCGAGTTGGATGATATCCTCCACGATATGGACCAGCAGATGCACCATAACATCAAAGAATGCGGGCGGGAAGTACATCTCAAGCTCGCATAGTATCACCACGATCTCTTCCTGTAGCCTTCTGAGTTGCCTCACGCCAACCGACTTCCGAGAGATGACATCAAAAAAGTTGCATAGGACAAATAGCGTTTCACGGACGTGCGCGTCATGATCCCACGGATTGCAACTTGAAGTATCTGCATCATCAGCACGTGACAGTCGTGAGACTTCATCCCGCTGAACTTCTGCTTCGCTGAGTCTAGGTATCTGCTTATCTTCCCCGCGTAACCATAAGGAAGTTTTACTCCTATGAGGCAGGTGAAAAACTGCTCGTTCTCCTCCTAACTTAGAGTGAAGCACGCGGGAGGGCAGTCATATTCGATGGCCTTTTTGTGTTTGCGACGACTTTCCGTGTCCTTCGCCTCATCATCATCATCATCATTAGGGCATTTTGCGTGAAGCTCCTCCCTGATGCCCATTGATTGCAAGTCTGCCCTTGCTTTAGGCCCATCTTTGGTCCTCTCTGGCATGTTGAGCAGGGTACCAAGCAGACTCTCGTACACGTTCTTCGTGATATGCATGACATCAAGGCTGTGAGGCACACGGAGGATCTTCCAGTACGGCAAGTCCCAGAAAACAGACCTTGTTTTCCATACCTTCAGCAGCGGCTCTGGCGCCTTTCGCTTCTTTCCCGGCGGTGGGCACTCTTTGCAATTTTTCAACAGCTCGTCTATTTCCTCGCCGCTCCTCGTACGCGGGCGTCTTCGGGGTTCGGTTTCACCATCGAACAGATCCTTTGTTTTCTCCATGCGTCATCGTCGCGAAGCCACCTTCGATGTCCCATGAACACGGTTTTCGAAGACCCGGGATCTCTATCTAGATGGCGATACGTTGTGTCATCCATGCACCTGACGCATGCACAAAATCCATGGACCACCTGCCCCACGACATATCCATAACTGAGATAGTCGTGCACCGTCGTGAGTAGTGCGGCTCTCATAGGGCAATATTCTTTCGCTGCAGCGTGCCATGTATTGGCTGGCATTTTCCATAGCATGTCTAGCTCCTCTTTCAGCAGCCCCAGATACAGATTGATGTCGTTCCCTAGTTGTTTTGGCCCTTCAATTAGCATACTCATGTGAATGTACTTCCTCTTCATGCACATCCAGGGGGAAGGTTGTACATCCACACAAACACAGGCCAGGTGCTATGTGTGCTTCTCTGGCTGCCAAACGGATTGACTCCATTGGTGCTCGCGCCCAGCATGATGTTCCTTGGATCGTTCCCAAATTATGGGTGTTCGAAGTTCAACGCTCGCCACTGGCTCGCATCCTTAGGGTGACTCGGCATCTTGTCTTTTTTATTTATCTCCGGATCATTTCCGTCATCTTCTCGCTTCTTCTCCTCCCTATCCGCGTGCTAACGCACGAGCTTTGCTAGCTTAGGGTCCGCGAAATACCGCTGTAGACGAGGAGTGATCGGGAAGTACCACACCACTTTTCGAGGAGCTTTCTTCCTCTTATTGTATCGAGTGACGCCGCACACCGGACATATGGTAGACTCCGCGTGCTCGTCCCGATAAATGATGCAATCGTTCATGCACACATGGTATTTCACGTGCGGTAAATCCAGAGGACACATGATTTTCTTCGCCTCCTCAAAACTGGTCGGGCACTTGTTCCCCATGGGAAGACATTCGTGCCAGAATGACATGTTCTCGTTGAAGCATGCGTCGGTCATTTTCTGTTTTACCACCATCTCCAGAGCCATGAGCGTTACTTTCAGGTGGGTATCCTCGGGCCTGCATCCTTCATATAATGGAGTAACCGCGTCTATCTCCAGTTGATCCAGCTTGGCTTTCTCTCGAGCGGCAGCTCTTGCGTTACCCGTCTGCTTGAGAAGTAGCTCTTGAATATGGGGGTCCTGCACCCAGCCCGTCGATGGTCCATCGTCGTCTGCTCCGGCATCTTCATCTTCATGATCATGCCCTTCGTCTTGATCTTCCTCATCATCATGTCCGGCATCTTCTACATGATGACTGTGTCCTGCATCTACTTCGTGATCATGTCCTGGAGATTCTTCGTCTTCTCGCGCGCCCTCGCCGCTATGGATGACTTCATAATCATCTTCATCACCTTGCCACCGATAGCCATCCATGAAACCACGCAAGAGCAGGTGGTCCCGCACCTGTCTAGAATCCGGGTCCATAAGGCTCTTCAGCTTGCATCTTCGACACGGACATCTTATCTCCGTCTCGTTTTTTGAAGCATCTCGGCCTTCGCGGAGCTCAAAAACCTATTCATGATGCCTTTGGTCATCGTGCGGACCATGGTCGCCTGTGGGGTAGAGCAAAACGATATTTTAGAACCAAAAAAATTTGGCATGACTTTGCCTAAAAATAGGACCAAAAAGAACGCATAGTGCCAAATTCTCGCCGAAACAGAAATGAATCAACATTCCGGCAAAATATTGGCAACTATCGCATTTCAAATACCGGTACCTGCAAACACAAACATATGCAACACCACAAACATACGTAGATCTAGTCCATAAAATGTGTGTACGTTGTTGGAGGGAGAAAAAAGTAGATCTAGAACATAAAGAAAGCATTCCCCTTACTTACCTATCAAAAAAAGGAAATTTAACCACTTAATTTGGGTGAATCTATGGTGCAAATGAGGTGAGGAGGAGGAGGCAGCCGAGACCAAGCTTGGTAGAGGTGGAGAGAATGAAGTGGGGAAAGTGAGTGTGGTAGGTGGCTGTCAAAAATATCTAGCTGCTCTCAGTTACCAATGGCGCACCTCCTAAGAATGCGCCATTGGTAACCAGGGTTACTAATGGCGCGCCTGGTGTGTGGTGCACCATTACTAGTTTTGAAAAAAAATAAAAAAATTTGTTAGTAGTGGCGCACAGTGGGTGTGGTGCGCCATTACTAGTTAAAACTAGTAATGGCGCACTATCCCCTAGTGCGCCACTGCTAAGTCTGGGGAGGGGTGTGGGGCCAGGACAAAACTAGTAATGGCGCACCACATACCAGGTGCGCCATTAGTAATATGGCCATTAATGGCGCACCTATATCTGGTGCGCCACTGCTATATAGCAGTGGCGCACCACATACATGGTGCGCCATTAATGTCCATATTAGCTATAGCCGTTTTTCTAGTAGTGTGTTCGGGCATGAACCCCGCTGTTGCGGGAAACCGCGGACACCTATGGGACTAAGAGTCCCTTGCTGGTTCGGCGGGGGGATGACACGGTGCACAAAAAGCATAGGAGCATGGAACAGCACGACAGAGATCACGTGGGCAGTCTTTACCCAGGTTCGGGCCGCCGTGAGGTGTAAAACCCTACTCCTGCTTTGGTGGATTGATGGTGGAAAAATGGTGGTGAGCGCAACACGCTTGCCCGGCAGGGTTGCCTCGGGGCGAAACGGCTACGCACATATGAGTATGTGTGGGGGTGGATTAGCCAACCTAACTCTGCAGGCTGACAGAGCGCATTAAATGCGCCGCTCAATGTCACATCGAAGCTCGCCCAGTAGGTTCTTCTGGGCTGTTTTGCCAGCTTCACACCTGCTCGCTCGACACGTCGCAGGATGGGTGTTCTGGGAGGTGTTTTCTGTAGGAAGTGGCTGCCATGTGGCAAATAGCAGCCCCTTAGTCACTTTGGAGCTTGACACCACATCGATCGATGACGTGCGTCGTGGTAAGGTGGTGGCGGTGAGGTGGTTCAGCCTCAGAAAGCCCCGACAGGCTGCCGGGACAACCCGAAGGCTTGCTTCCAGGGGTAACCCCATGTTTACCAGGCTCGCCTGCCCGATAAGGGAGGCTGTTCCCTTAGAAATATCTTGCTTCCCTAGCTTAGTCTTGGTCCTCTTGTGCTGCATGCTGGTCCCTTGAATAACTCATCTCTTGTGCTTCGGTCTGATCTTGGTGTTGTAATCTTGTTCTTGTGCCTATGCGTAGTCTGGGCAATGGACCCAAGGTTTGCTGCACCGACACCCGCCATTGGGGGATCACCGACCCTACTTCTTGCTCTGTTCCTTCCTTGCAAACATGGCTCGACGAACGCGCCACGATCCAGGACTTGTTGCAACAACATCATCAGCGAGCTCGCCTGTGTATGAAGCAACAAGCAGATAAGAAGCATTATAAATGTGCCTTTGAGGTGGGTGACAATGTTTTCCTGAAGCTGCAACCATACGTGCAAACATTGGTGGCCAAGTGCGCCAACCACAAGCTGTCCTTCCACTACTATGGGCCGTACTCCATCACTGCCAAGATGAATCCTGTGACTTATGAGCTGGAGCTGCCGGCGAGCGCTTCGGTGCACCTAGTCTTTCATGTATCGTTTCTCAGAACGGCTCTCCTGCCAGGTATGCCAGTTCAACATCAACTTCGTACAACTCCTGATGCTCCTGTAGTTCCAGCAAATTTTTTGGCTTTCCGCTGGCGTCACAAGCGCGGAGCCATGGTCGAGAAGGTCCTCGTCAGGTGGTCTGATCTTGTGTTGCTCGAGGACACCTGGGAAGACAAACAGGAGCTCCAGAATCGTTTCCCTACTGCAGAGGCTTGGGGGAAAGCCTCATCTCAAGAAAGAGGGGGTGTCAGGGCCACGGATAAGACAGACCTCCAGGCAACGATAACACGACCTCGCCCCTGGCTCGGCCCATCAGGCAGTGACAACCCAAGAGAGTCCATGGACTGGAGTGGGTGTGAGCTGACTCCCCACCAGTTACTTAACCCTACCTCACATGCTTGTGGGATCATCCAGTGGATCACGAAATGAACCGGCGGCAACTCTTCCCCTTTCCCCTTTCTGTTCCTCCAATTCGTGTATCCAGTGATTGTAACCTTAAATCGCAACTTGAATTCGTGAGATATTGCAATAGATCGAGTGAGTACTAGTTGGTTGCTAACAGTGTACGGCCTCTTCTCCGCCAACATGTCCTGCGCCCTCGTCTCCGGGTCCATCATCGTCAGTCATCTCTTCGTCTAGCCCCATGTCGTTATTGCCTGCCATGTGGACATCCTCATCGTCATCTTCAATTATCCACCGAGTATAGCAATCCATGAAACCATGCATGAGCAGGTGCGCCTTCAAACTTCCATGGTCAAGAGGGTCCAAGATGACGATTAGTTTGAATTTTTGACATGGACATATAATCCTAGTCCGGTTATTTGAATACATGTCTTGCACAGCGGATCATAACCATCTTTCCACCATCGTTCCACTGACCTTCGTGATTAATTGCCTACGCGGTATAATAAGCAAAAGAATTATTACCATGCATGCATATATATATATGCATATATCAAAGTCATACAAAAAATCGGCATGACCTTCCCTAAAAATAGATCATATAGAGTTTGCCCGAAATTCGTCGAAACGGAAATAAATCGACATTTCGGCAAAACGTAAGCAACTGATCCGACAAATACACAAAGAGACGACAACTCATGCCACATGCACATTCCCACCATCATATATAGCGCAAAAAAACATATTTCCATTCTTGCCAAGCACAACTTTTTACTCACCTACCGTCCCGAGAGAGGGATCGAGCTCACACTACGGTAGATGGCTAGTGCCGCTATCTAGGGATCAAAAGTAGTAGGACAAATCTGCATGGTAGATCTAGTTGGAAGGAGATGCTATACCTAACTAGTGGAAAGGGAGGGAGAGCTACCTAATGGAGACAAAAGTATGAGTGGGGAAGAGAAGGTCGGAGGGACAAATAAAGTGAGGAAGAAGCTAGCTAGAGATAAAGATAGGTCATTAATGGAGGAGATGGTGGATGTGGGCATTAATGGGGAGAGAAGAGAGGTAGTAGGAGAAGGAAGAACTAAGTGAGGAAGGGAGAGGAGGGATAGGGGAAAGGGGAGGGGGAGGGTGAAAAGGTGGTTGCTACGCGTAGCAGTTGTGCTGGACGGCAAATGACGCTACTGCTAATCTCCGTAGCAGTAGCGCGTGTTGGTGGCCCAGCGCTACTGCTAACTTGGGCCCACCTGCTGGTAGCGTGCACACTTAGCGGTAGCGGTGGGCCGCTGAAAAGCGCTACTGCTATGTTTTTAGTAGTAGCGCTGGTTTCTGCCAACTACTACTACTACGGGTAGCCCCTGTCAGTGGTGATGGGACCACTTAGCAGTAGCGCTGCCTAGTGGCCCAGCGCTACTGCTACTAAACTACCTGTAGTGCCTGTTTCCTCCCCGCACTACTACTAAGTAGCATTAGCGCCATGCCCAGCCAGTGCTACTGCTAAGATTCTATCTATAAGCTTTCTCCTAGTAGTGCACCCAGCCTTGCCAATCTGGTGTTCTGGCTCCTCTAATCAAGACACTACCACCACGAGCACCCTTCTGCGCCAATCCCACGCCCCACGCCTAATCTGCGTCCTGGGGGAAGGAAAGGCGGCACTAAAGGAGGGAGTGATGGTAGGCGATAGTTACTTTGAGCCACGCATGATCATAGGCTTGCCCACATCGAACCTGACCACAATCCATGTACGCGTGCGCCCTCGGTTTCTGGCACGAATATCAGAGGCTATTTGAAAAAAGAGAATCTATACCAGACGAAGGTTGGGGGCCAGCTCAAAGCTTAGATTAATGAAGAAGAAAAGAAGATCTCAAAACAATAGCACCATTGCAACAAGGTTTCCATTGTCTATGCTCGGTGTATTAGACAAGGGATATAATACCATGACTTATGCATAGACAAGTAGCAGGTTTCCCGGCAAGGGTAAATTTTCAAACAAAGATTTCCCAAGCTAAAAGAGCAGCTCTTTGTGAGTTCAAGGAGCGCATCAAGAAGATCAAGTCAAAACCTCAAGTTGAAGCTAGCTCTTGCCGGCAAGGCGAGCCCGGCAAGATGAAAGCCCGGTAGGACGACGCCAAAAAACAATAGTGCTCCACCTTACCGAGTAGGTTGTCACCCATTGATGAGGTATCAAGCTCGCATGCAGTTAGGTAAAGCTTGTCGGGCATGTGGTGAAAGTGTTTTATCGACTAGAGGGTGGTGAATAGGAAATTTTTACAAATTCATCACTGAGGAATTTCTACTTGAGGAATTTGCTAAGTGACGAAATACAAGCAGCGGATAAAGTACTCGGGTGCAAGCATAACATGATAGTAACATAGTCATCATGATAAGATAAAGCAAACACATAGCACAAGTAGTGAGTAAACAGGATAAGCAAGCAGAAGACAAGGTGACTGAAGAATTTGGATTGAGGAAATTGAGAAATTCTTCAGTCCAAGTCTTCAAACAGTAACGATCAATTTCATCAACAAGTGAATAAGGAAATGAAAGGGTTGAGAAAATAGAAGCAGTAGCTCGGTGAAGACAGTGATTTGGTGGACCAGTTCCAACTGCTGTGTCAGTTGTACGTCTGGCTGGAGCGTCTTGGTATTTAAACCAATGGACTCACAATCCTTATCGTATTCTCGTTGAGCTAAGGTCACACAGACCTTTTCCTAATCACCTGTGGTAAGTCCTCAACGTGATTTCCAAACCTTCACAAACTCGGTCACCCGACTATCCACAATTCCTCTTGGATGCTCTAGACCATGACGCCTAACCATGTGAAGATGCATAGTCTTCAAAGGTAAAAAGCATCGGCTCCACAAACAAACAATCTCTTTAGTGATGCTCAATCACTTTGTGTTTTAGTTTTTTGGGTTTGTATTTTTCCTCGCTGATGATTTTCTCTCAAAGTTCTCGGAGGATGGGTTGCTCTAATGACACTTGTCAATCTCTCTTAGAGCAGCCAACCAGCTAGTGGATGCGGGGGCGGCTATTTATAGCCTGGGTGCAACCCGACATGATAAGACATAAATGCCCCTAATGATGTGACCATTGGATGAATAAGATATTAGGACAGTTGGCGCGAAGCACAACAGCGGTCGGAAATTTCAACCATGAAATTCCTCAGGGCTATCATGTTCCTCACTGTAGGCAATTCGCATTGGCGAATTCCTAACCCAGTCAAAAATTTCTCAAAGACCAGAAGAATTTCGTCTCTGTCACTGAAGAAATTGACCGATCTGCAAGAGATTACCAAAGGCTTCCTCGAAGGATTGGGTATGTGTAGGCTTTGATATGAGCATCGCTAGGAAATTTTCCCTTAGTATTACCTCGACCCCCTTTAACAGTACATCGTTTCCTATGACTCAAAGTAAGGAAATGAAAGTACGAAAATAGAAGTCTTCACGCTTCATAGTCCTCGCATCAATATCTTCGAGGTCACACCAATTTCCTCATTTTCAAAGTCTTCAAGAAAAGCACAAAGTCTTCAGATGAAGACATTAATTTTTAGGGGTCGACATTCTTCAGATTTATCACTAAGGGGCACTAGATGCACTTACAATCTCCCCCTTTTTGGTGATTGATGACAAAGAGGTTATGTTTTCAACGAGGATAAACATATGAAATGTAAATACCGATTTTGAGCAATTTGATTACAAGATATAGAAGAACTCCCTCTGAAGATGTGCATATTTGAGGAATTTGTTTTGGACTGCAAATGCACATGGTAGGATAAAATCATGGAGATCTCCCCATATATGTTGTAATCCAGTCACGCATTTAACATATAATATGAAGAATTTGAAATGCATGATAGAAAATGGTGTCTGACAATATTCAGCATGCATGCATTTAGGAACATGAGGAAATAAGAATGCTGAAAGCAGTTCAAAAGTGTTAGACCACCATCGGACTTAAGTTTACAACTCAACAAACAAACACTTCAGAAGAACGAGAGTTGTAACTTAAACAAAAACAACCCTGATATAGAGACCCGCTTGAAGACTATCTCGAATCCCCCCTTTGTCATCAAGTGACCAAAAGGGACGAAAATTGAGGACTAACGCTCCTGAAGAATATCAGCTTAAGGTTGGTGGAGGAGCGCCAACTGTCGGTGCAACAAACCCCGGGTCTATTGCTCAGACTGTACACAGGCCTAAGGACAATATTGCAGCACCCAAGATCAGACAAAACACTAGAGATGAGTTACTTGAAGAATCAAAGTGCAGATCAAGAAGACCAAGTCAAGCCAGAGAGACAAGATATCGCTAAGGGAAAAACCTCCCTTGCCGGGCAGGCGAGCCTGGCAAGGACGAGGTTGCCCCGAAGACAAGCCACCAGACGCCACAGCAGGCTTGCCGGGCACAGCAAGGGCGGACTGGCCCGCCAAATCTTCTCCGCTCCACCTCATAGTGACGCAAGTCATCGATCAATGCGGTGTCAAGCCCCTAAGTGACTAAGTGGCTGCTTCTTGCCACATGGCAGCTACTTCCTACGGAAAACACCTCCAAATGACACCCGTCCTAAGACGTGTCAAGCAAGCAGGTGCGAAGCTGGCAAAACAGCCCGCAAGGCTTGTCGGGCACGCTATGATGTGACACTAAGCAGCGCATTTTAATGCGCTTTGTCCACTTGCAGAGTTAGGTATGATAGCACTTTTTGCCATCTAATCAGTACATAATGACCGATTTGCCACTATGGTGACCCCTTGACCTATAAAAGGAGGCTCATGGCAACCGTAGAGAGGATTCAGACCCTCGCATACTGATACGTGTGTTGTCGCTCTTGCCCCGAGGAAACCCTGCCGGGCAAGAGCGCTGCATTTTCCACCAGAATCCACCATCAATCCACCAAAGCAGGAGTATGGTTTTACGCCTCACGGCGGCCTGAACCTGGGTGATCTCCGCCATGCTGTTTTACGCTTCTCTGCTCTTTGTGCAATGTGCCCATCCCCCCCGAACCACAAAGGGGCTCATGGCCCCATAGGTGGCCGTAGTTTCCCACGACATCTTTGGCGCGCCAGGTAGGGGGGGTCACTTGCGCGAACCCGAGAGTGTAAGCAGTGCGTCATCTTTATCGCCATTTTCTTCATCGACGGCTCCATCAACTATGGCGCCCAATAAGAAGCCCGGTGCCGTAGCTCACCCGTCCACCTCAAAGGCCCTGCTGCCCGCGAACACCGATGTTGCGGGGACTGCAGGGACACATGGGGATGTGGACGCTACAGGGGACATGGTCGACGCGGGCGGTGTTGTTACCACCTACCTCGCGGCCGGAGCAGGAGCGGGAGGCACCAGAGAAGGACAGCACCAACAGCATCCCGGCGACCACGCTCCACTAGGTACGGGTTGAGAGATTATTCCTTCAGCACCTCCCCGCCCAGCCAAGGAGCATAGCCACGACGGTGACACTTGCCTTGAGGCGAATCAGAATCCTCAGGCCGCCCAGCTGCGGGCGCGATCGCAGGACATGCACCACCCCCGGAGCAAACTGGCCCAGCCAATGCTCTGAACGGGGCCATAAGTCCACAAGCACCACCACCTTGTCACTATGCCATCCAAGCGGCTGGCTCCTGATGGCGGGAGCTTGGCGTAGCCACTGCCGGCAGTGTCAGGAGCTGAGCGACACTGCTATCTACATCGTCATCACCTATGCCAAGCATCGCTTCAGAGGCCATGGCGCGGGCCCAGCTATTGCTGAGATTTCTGCAAGCAGCTGATCAGATGGATGAGTGGAGAGCCACCATTCAGAGTCTGATTGGCTTTGCCGAGGCTGGAGGCTCACGGCGAGCTAGTCCGCGACGACCTCCCGAGACGATGACGGCGGCCCGCGCTGCTGGTCGTGCGGAAGGGGCCAGCCCCATGGTGCAATCCCCACCGCGGCAACCAGAGCAAAGGCCACGAGACCAAGAGCCACCATTCAGAGCCTGATTGGCTTTGCCGAGGCTGGAGGCTCACAGCGAGCTGGCCCGCCATGGTGTAACACCCCATTTGTAACACCTCCCATTTTGGCAATGTATTCAACTTGATCTTCATCTAATTCCTTGTGGGTCTATCCTTGTTGGCTTCATTTTTATGCTTACTTTCTTATTATTATTTATTGCATTAACTTGTCATTCCTTGTTATATTCCTCTAAGCCATCATATGTTGCATCATGATCATATCAAGTGTTGCAGTATTCTTGTGTCATTTTGCATTCTCATAATCATCATGTGCATTGTGTTGTTCATGCATGACATTTTGTTGCATGCCCCATGTGTGATCCATGCATCATCACCTCCTTCCTTTCTTTTTGCAAGTGCAACTTTTCCCTTCTCCATTAATGTTCATTTTCTCCCCAATATTCTCGCGCCATGACCTAAACCTCTCTGCCAAATTTCAGATCATTTAAAGTTGTTTTGGTTGGGTTCAAAAATGCCCCAAGTTTGAATTATAATCAAACTTGTTTTATTTTTCTACCTCTAAAAATGTCCAAGGCAATTATTTCAAATACTACAATATTTCTGGATCATGGGAATATGTTTATATTTACCAAACTCCTCTTCTGTCCCTGGCCTGTTATCATTTGTGTTTTCTGTCTGAAGAAATTGCATAAAAGGAAAAGGGAGCAGCAGCCTACCTCGGCCCCCCAGCGCGGCCCAGCCAGCCCCGCGCACTAGCCAGCCCAGCAGCCCCGCGGCCTAGCTCCCATTAGCCCGCGCCTTCTCCTTTCTTTTCTCACCATCACACCCACTCGCCCCCCTGCGGCTAAGCCACGTGGCCTGTCCGACCCGGCCTGCCAGCCTCTGGCTACAGCGCACCCGCGCGGCACCTTTTCGTCAACCTCGCGCCACGCCATTGGGAGCGCAAGCATGAGCGTGTCGCCGCTCCATCCCGTCGCCCTGGCCCCCCTATATAGCCATCTCCTTGTCCATGGAAACCGTAGGGTTCCCCTCTTCCTCCTCCCTCACCGCCAGGTGAGCTCCGGCCACCATCCGCCACCTGCACCCTTCCCGAGCGCATCCCAGAGCGCGACGTCATCGCCGGTGTGCCCTCCGACAGAACCAGCCCCCGCGAGCGTGTCCCTCTTCTTCATCTACGTCCGCTACATTGCCTACGTCCTCTACTTCCCCGCGGGACGCCAAGACGCCGTCGACTTCTTCTTCTTCCCCTCGGTGCCCGTAGCTATTCGATCGCCGCCGTGATCGCCTCCGTCCATCTCCCCTCGATCCGAGTGCACCCACATGCTCGTGGTGAGCCCCTGGTCCTCCCCGCGCCTTTCCCCCCTCATTTTCTTGCTCTGACGCTGTTTCTCGCGATCGCCCGAGCTCATCACCATCGGGACTCGTCTCCAGCGAGTACCCCGACCCCCGTAGGTAGCTTGCTCATGTTCGTCTTGCTCGCCGCACTACATAGGGTCGATCCGCACCCTCAACCGCTCGCCTAGGCCCGTCGTCCGTCGCGTTCGCCCCGCCGTCGCCATCTCTGACCCCTCGTTGCCGGCGTCTCTTCCGCCGTCGTTTGGCGCCGTGCTTGTCATGCATGCGTGCGAGATTCCCTAGCGGTCCTTTTGCGCCCCTCCGCCGTGTCGTAAGTGTTGGGGATCGTAGTAATTTCAAAAAATTTCCTACGCACACGCAGGATCATGGTGATGCATAGCAACGAGAGAGGAGAGTGTGTCCATGTACCCTCGTGGACCAAAAGCAGAAGCGTTAGCACAACACGGTTGATGTAGTCGTACGTCTTCACGATCGGACCACTCCAAGTACCGAACGTACGACACCTCTGAGTTCAGCACATGTTCAGCTCGATGACGTCCCGCGAACTCCGATCCAATAGACCTTCACAGGAGAGTTCCGTCAGCATGACGGCGTGATGATGGTGATGATGTTGCTACCGACGCAGGGCTTCACCTAAGCACCGCTATGATATGACCGAGGTGGAATATGGTGGAGCGGGGCACCGCACACGACTGGGAGAGATCAACAGATCAACTTGTGTGTCTAGAAGTGCCCCCCTGCCCCTGTATATAAAGGAGCAAGGGGGGAGGCCGGCCGGCCCTTGGGGCGCGCCAAGGAGGGGGGAGTCCTCCTCCTAGTAGGAGTAGGACTCCCCTTTCCTAGTCCAACTAGGAAGAGGGAAGGGGGAAGGAAAGATAGGGAGAGGGAGAGGGAAAGAGGGGCCGCGCTCCCCTCCCCTGGTCCAATTCGGACTCCTCATGGGAGGGGGCGCGCCACCTCCTGGGCTGCTGCCCTCTCTCTCCCCTCAGGCCCACTAAGGCCCAATACTTCCTCGGGGGATTCCGGTAACCCCTCTGGCACTCCGGTTTTCTCCGAGATCACCCGAAACACTTCCGGTGTCCGAATATAGTTGTCCAATATATCGATCTTTATGTCTCGACCATTTCGAGACTCCTCGTCATGTCCGTGATCATATCTGGGACTCCGAACTACCTTCGATACATCAAAACACAAAAAGCCATAATTCCAATCGTCACAAAACTTTAAGCGTGCGGACCCTACGGGTTCGAGAACTATGTAGACATGACCGAGACACGTCTCCGGTCAATAACCAATAGCGGAACCTGGATGCTCATATTGACTCGCACATATTCTACGAAGATCTTTATCGGTCAAACCGCATAACAACATACGTTGTTCCCTTTGTCTTCGGTATGTTACTTGCCTGAGGTTCGATCGTCGGTATCTCAATACCTAGTTTAATCTCGTTACCGGCAAGTCTCTTTACTCGTTCCGTAATACATCATCCCGCAACTAAATCATTATTTACAATGCTTGTAAGGCATATAGTGATGTGTATTACCGAGTGGGCCCAGAGATACCTCTCCGACAATCGGAGTGACAAATCCTAATCTCAAAATACGCCAACTCAACAAGTACCTTCAGAGACACCTGTAGAGCACCTTTATAATCACCCAGCTACGTTGTGACGTTTGGTAGCACACAAAGTGTTCCTCCGGTAAACGGGAGTTGCATAATCTCATAGTCATAGGAACATGTATAAGTCATGAAGAAAGCAATAGCAACATACTAAACGATCAAGTGGTAAGCTAACGGAATGGTTCAAGTCAATCACATCATTCTCCTGATGATGTGATCCCGTCAATCAAATGACAACTCATGTCTATGGCTAGGAAACATAACCATCTTTGATCAACGAGCTAGTCAAGTAGAGGCATACTAGTGACACTCTGTTTGTCTATGTATTCACACGTGTATCATGTTTCCGGTTAATACAATTCTAGCATGAATAATAAACATTTATCATGATATAAGGAAATAAATAATAACTTTATTATTGCCTCTAGGGCATATTTCCTTCAGTCTCCCACTTGCACTAGAGTCAATAATCTAGATTACACAGTAATGATTCTAACACCCATGGAGCCTTGGTGCTGATCATGTTTTGCTCGTGGAAGAGGCTTAGTCAACAGGTCTGCAACATTCAGATCCGTATGTATCTTGCAAATCTCTATGTCTCTCACCTGGACTTGATCCCGAATGGAGTTGAAGCGTCTCTTGATGTGCTTGGTTCTCTTGTGAAATCTGGATTCCTTTGCCAAGGCAATTGCACCAGTATTGTCAGAAAATATTTTCATTGGACCCGATGCACTAGGTATGACACCTAGATCGGATATGAACTCCTTCATCCAGACTCCTTCATTCGCTGCTTCCGAAGTAGCAATGTACTCCGCTTCATATGTAGATCCTGCTACGACGCTTTGTTTAGAACTCCTCCAACTGACAGCTCCACCGTTCAATATAAATACGTATCCGGTTTGCGATTTAGAATCGTCCGGATCAGTGTCAAAGCTTGCATCAACGTAACCATTTACGATGAGCTCTTTGTCACCTCCATAAACGAGAAACATATCCTTAGTCCTTTTTAGGTATTTCAGGATGTTCTTGACCGCTGTCTAGTGATCCACTCCTGGATTACTTTGGTACCTCCCTGCTAAACTAATAGCAGGGCACACATCAGGTCTGGTAGACAGCAGTGCATACATGATAGAGCCTATGGGTGAAGCATAGGGAGCATCTTTCATTTTCTCTCTATCTTGTGCAGAGGTCGGGCATAGAGTCTTACTCAACTTCACACATTGTAACACAGGCAAGAACCCTTTCTTTGCCTGATCCATTTTGAACTTCTTCAAAACTTTGTCAAGGTATGTGCTTTGTGAAAGTCCAATTAAGCGTCTTGATCTATCTCTATAGATCTTGATGCCCAGTATTTAAGCAGCTTCACCGAGGTCTTTCATTGAAAAACTCTGATTCAAGTATCCTTTATGCTATCCAGAAATTCTACATCATTTGCGATTAACAATATGTCATCCACATATAATATTAGAAATGCTACAGAGCTCCCACTCACTTTCTTGTAAGTACAGGCTTCTCCAAAAGTCTGTATAAAACCATATGCTTTGATCACACTATCAAAACGTTTATTCCAACTACGAGAGGCTTGCACCAGTCCATAAATGGATCGCTGGAGCTTGCACACTTTGTTGGCACCCTTTGGATCGATAAAACCTTCAAGTTGCATCATATACAACTCTTCTTCCAGGAATCCATTCAGGAATGCAGTCTTTACATCCATTTGCCAAATTTCATAATCATAAAATGCGGCAATTGCTATCATGATTCAGACGGACTTAAGCATCGCTACGGGTGAGAAGGTCTCATCGTAGTCAACTCCTTGAACTTGTCAAAAACCATTAGCAACAAGTCGAGCTTTGTAGACAGTAACATTACCATCAGCGTCTGTCTTCTTCTTGAAGATCCATTTATTTTCGATGGCTTGCCGATCATCCAGCAAGTCAACCAAAGTCCATACTTTGTTCTCATACATGGATCCCATCTCATATTTCATGGCCTCAAGCCATTTTGCGGAATCTAGGCTCATCATCGCTTCCTCATAGTTTGTAGGTTCGTCATGGTCTAGTAACATGACCTCCAGAACAGGATTACCGTACCACTCTGGTGTGGATCTTACTCTGGTTGACCTACGAGGTTCGGTAGTAACTTGATCCGAAGTTTCGTGATCATCATCATTAACTTCCTCACTAATTGGTGTAGGTGTCACAGGAACCGGTTTCTGTGATGAACTACTTTCCAACAAGGGAGCAGCTACAGTTACCTCATCAAGTTCTACTTTCCTCCCACTCACTTCTTTTGAGAGAAACTCCTTCTCTAGAAAGGATCCAAATTTAGCAACAAAAGTCTTTCCTTTGGATCTGTGATAGAAGGTGTACCCAACAGTCTCCTTTGGGTATCCTATGAAGACACATTCTCCGATTTGGGTTCGAGCTTATCAGGTTGAAGCTTTTCACATAAGCATCGCAGCCCCAAACTTTAAGAAACGACAACTTTGGTTTCTTGCCAAACCATAGTTCATAAGGCGTCGTCTCAACAGATTTAGATGGTGCCCTATTTAACGTGAATGCAGCCGTCTCTAAAGCATAACCCAAAAATGATAGCGGTAAATCAGTAAGACACATCATAGATCGCACCATATCTAGTAAAGCACGATTACGACGTTCAGACACACCATTACACTGTGGTGTTCCGGGTGGCGTGAGTTGCGAAACTATTCCGCATTGTTTCAAATGAAGACCAAACTCGTAACTCAAATATTCTCCTCCACGATCAGATCGTAGAAACTTTATTTTCTTGTAACGATGATTTTCTGCTTCACTCTGAAATTCTTTGAAATTTTCAAATGTTTCAGACTTATGTTTCATTAAGTAGATATACCCATATCTGCTCAAATCATCTGTGAAGGTGAGAAAATAACGATACCCGCAGCGAGCCTCAACATTCATTGCTCCACATACATCAGTATGTATGATTTCCAACAAATCTGTTGCTCGCTCCATAGTTCCGGAGATCGGCGTTTTAGTCATCTTGCCCATGAAGCATGGTTCGCAAGTACCAAGTGATTCATAATAAAGTGATTCTAAAAGTCCATCGGAATTGAGTTTCTTCATGCGCTTTACACCAATATGACCTAAACGGCAGTGCCACAAATAAGTTGCACTATCATTATCAACTCTGCATCTTTTGGCTTCAATATTATGAATATGGGTATCACTACTATCGAGATTTAATATAAATAGACCATAAAAGATATTACTCATATAAATAGAACAACCATTATTCTCTGATTTAAATGAATAACCGTCTCGCATCAAACAAGATCCAGATATAATGTTCATGCTCAACGCTGGCACCAAATAACAATTATTTAGGTCTAAAACTAATCCCGAAGGTAGATGTAGAGGTAGCGTGCCGACCGCGGTCACATCGACTTTGGAACCATTTCCCACGTGCATCGTCACCTCGTCCTTAGCCAATCTTCGCTTAATCTGTAGCCCCTGTTTCGAGTTGCAAATATTAGCAACAGAACCAGTATCAAATACCCAGGTGCTAATGCGAGCATTAGTAAGGTACACATCAATAACATGTATATCACATATACCTTTGGTCACCTTGCCATCCTTCTTATCCGCCAAATACTTAGGGCAGTTCTGCTTCCAGTGACCAGTTTGCTTGCAGTAGAAGCACTCAGTCTCAGGCTTAGGTCCAGACTTGGTTTTCTTCTCCTTAACAACAACTTGTTTGCCGTTCTTCTTGAAGTTCCCCTTCTTCTTCCCTTTGCCCTTTTTCTTGAAACTGGTGGTCTTGTTGACCATCAACACTTGATGCACCTTCTTGATTTCTACCTCCGCGGCCTTTAGCATCGCGAAGAGCTCGGGAATCGTCTTATCCAACCCTTGCATATTATAGTTCATCACAAAGCTCTTATAGCTTGGTGCCAGTGATTGAAGAATTGTGTCAATGACACTATCATCCGGAAGATTAACTCCCAGTTGAATGAAGTGATTATTATACCCAGATATTTTGAGTATATGTTCACTGACAGAACTATTCTCCTCCATCTTGCAGCTGTAGAACTTATTGGAGACTTCATATCTCTCAATTCAGGCATTTACTTGAAATATTAACTTCAACTCCTGGAACATCTCATATGCTCCATGACGTTCAAAACATTGTTGAAGTCCCGGTTCTAAGCCGTAAAGCATGGCACACTGAACTATCGAGTAGTCATCAGCTTTGCTTTGCTAGACGTTCATAACATCTGGTTCAGATCTTGCAGCAGGTTTGGCACCTAGCAGTGCTTCCAGGACGTAATTCTTCTGTGCAGCAATGAGGATAATCCTCAAGTTACGGACCCAGTCCAAGTAATTGCTACCATCATCTTTCAACTTTGCTTTCTCAAGGAACGCATTAAAATTCAACGGAACAACAACACGGGCCATCTATCTACAACAACATAGACATGCAAAATACTATCAGGTACTAAGTTCATGATAAATTAAAGTTCACTTAATCAAATTATTAAAGAACTCCCACTTAGATAGACATCCCTCTAATAATCTAAGTGATCACGTGATCCATATCAACTAAAGCATGTCCGATCATCACCTGAGATGGAGTAGTTTTCAATGGTGAACATAACTATGTTGATCATATCATCTATATGATTCACGCTCGACCTTTCGGTCTAAGTGTTCCGAGGCCATATCTGCATATGCTAGGCTCGTCAAGTTGAACCTGAGTATTCCGCGTGTGCAAAACTGTCTTGCACCCATTGTATTTGAACGTAGAGCTTATCACACCCGATCATCACGTGGTGTCTCAGCACGAAGAACTTTCGCAACAGTGCATACTCAGGGAGAACACTTACACCTTGAAATTTATTGAGAGATCATCTTATAATGCTACCGTCGATCTAAGGAAAATAAGATGCATAAAAGATAAACATCACATGCAATCAATATAAGTGATATGATATGGCCATCATCATCTTGTGCTTGTGATCTCCATCTCCAAAGCACCGTCATGATCACCATCGTCACCGGCGCGACACCTTGATCTCCATCGTAGCATCGTTGTCATCTCGCCAACTATTGCTTCTACGACTATCGCTACCGCTTAGTGATAAAGTAAAGCATTACAGGGTGATAGCATTGCATACAATAAAGCGACAACCATATGGCTCCTACCAGTTGCCGATAACTCGGTTACAAAACATGATCATCTCATACAATAAAATATAGCATCATGTCTAGACCATATCACATCACAACATGCCCTGCAAAAACAAGTTAGACGTCCTCTACTTTGTTGTTGCAAGTTTTACGTGGCTGCTACGGGCTGAGCAAGAACCGTTCTTACCTACGCATCAAAACAACAACGATAGTTCGTCGAG
This sequence comes from Triticum aestivum, assembly GCF_018294505.1. Lineage (NCBI taxonomy): Eukaryota > Viridiplantae > Streptophyta > Magnoliopsida > Poales > Poaceae > Triticum > Triticum aestivum. The sequence continues at coordinate 266,982,377 of NC_057802.1, forward strand.
TTAGTGCTGTTTTAACCTTCTCAAGGACCGGGCGTAGCCACACTCGGTTCAACTAAAGTTGGAGAAACTGACACCCGCTAGCCACCTGTGTGCAAAGCACGTCGGTAGAACCAGTCTCGCGTAAGTGTACGCGTAATGTCGGTCCAGGCTGCTTCATCCAACAATACCGTCGAACCAAAGTATGACATGCTGGTAAGCAGTATGACTTGTATTGCCCACAACTCACTTGTGCTCTACTCGTGCATATAACATCTACGCATAAAACCTGGCTCGGATGCCACTGTTGGGGAACGTAGTAATTTCAAAAAAATTCCTACGCAAACGCAGGATCACGGTGATGCATAGCAACGAGAGAGGAGAGTGTGTCCACGTACCCTCGTAGACCGAAACCGGAAGTGTTAGCACAACGCGGTTGATGTAGTCGTGCGTCTTCACGATCCGACCGATCCAAGTACCGAACATACGGCACCTCCGAGTTCAGGACACGTTCAGCTCGATGACGTCCCGCGAACTCCGATCCAGCAGAGCTTCACAGGAGAGTTCCGTCAGCACGACAGCGTGATGATGGTGATGATGTTGCGACCGACGCAGGGCTTCGCCTAAGCACAACTACGATATGACCAAGGTGGAATATGGTGGAGGGGGGCACCACACACGGCTGGGAGAGATCAACAGATCAACTTGTGTGTCTAGAGGTGCCGCCCTGCCCCCGTATATAAAGGAGAAAGGGGGAGGCCGGCCGGCCCTTGGGGCGCGCCAAGGAGGGGGGAGTCCTCCTCCTAGTAGGAGTAGGACTCCCCTTTCCTAGTCCAACTAGGAAGAGGGAAGGGGGAAGGAAAGAGAGGGAGAGGGAGAGGTAAAGAGGGGCCGCACCCCCTCCCCTTGTCCAATTCGGACTCCTCATGGGAGGGTGCGCGCCACCTCCTGGGCTGCTGCCCTCTCTCTCCCCTCAGGCCCACTAAGGCCCAATACTTCCCCGGGGGTTCTGGTAACCCCTCCGGCACTCCAGTTTTCTCCGAAATCACCCGGAACACTTTCGGTGTCCAAATATAGTCGTCCAATATATCGATCTTTATGTCTCAACCATTTCGAGACTCCTTGTCATGTCCGTGATCATATCCGGGACTCCGAACTACCTTCGGTACATCAAAACACAAAAAGTCATAATACCGATCGTCACCGAACTTTAAGCGTGCAGACCCTACGGGTTCGAGAACTATGTAGACATGACCGAGACACGTCTCCGTTATGTAACCAATAGCGGAACCTGGATGCTCATATTGGCTCCCACAGATTCTACGAAGATCTTTATCGGTCAAAGCGCATAACAACATACGTTGTTCCCTTTGTCATCGGTATGTTACTTGCCCGAGGTTCGATCGTCGGTATCTCAATACCTAGTTTAATCTCGTTACCTGCAAGTCTCTTTACTCGTTCCGTAATACATCATCCCGCAACTAACTCATTAGTTACAATGCTTGCAAGGCTTATAGTGATGTGTATTACCGAGTCGGCCCAGAGATACCTCTCCGACAATCGAAGTGACAAATCCTAATCTCGAAATACACAAACTCAACAAGTACCTTCGGAGACACCTGTAGAGCACCTTTATAATCACCCAGTTACGTTGTGACATTTGGTAGCACACAAAGTGTTCCTCCGGTAAACGGGAGTTGCATAATCTCATAGTCATAGGAACATGTATAAGTCATGGAGAAAGCAATAGCAACATACTAAATGATCAAGTGGTAAGCTAACGGAATGGGTCAAGTCAATCACTTCATTCTCCTAATGATGTGATCCAGTTAATCAAATGACAACTCATGTCTATAGCTAGGAAACATAACCATCTTTGATCAACGAGCTAGTCAAGTAGAGGCATACTAGTGACACTCTGTTTGTCTATGTATTCACACATGTATCATGTTTCCGGTTAATACAATTCTAGCATGAATAATAAACATTTATCATGATATAAGGAAATAAATAATAACTTTATTATTGCCTCTAGGGCATATTTCCTTCAGTAAGGTCACCGGAGCAACTCCGGCAAGGCCTTCCGCCGTGGTCTATCCGCTGTCGGCCCGCTCCCCTGCTTCCTCTGTTTTGGAGGTCGCCGCAAGTCACTGCCATGTGGTACCCCACGGGACCCACCTGTCATACTCACAGGGGACCAGGCCCCACATGTCAACCTCTCCCTCTCTTTTTCTTTTTCTTTTATTTCAAATCCAGGGAGTATTCCAATTCTGGCATATGGAATCTTTCCATTTCGGGCATGTCCACTTCTGGACATTCCAATTATGGGAATTGCCAAATCTGTTTAATTCCATTTTAGGCAGTTTTTCACTTAGATCACTTGTGAGCATTTTACTACAGGAACCCCTACATATTATATATGTTTTTCAGGTAGAAAAATCCCACAAATCCATTGGTGGCGTCCATTTCTGCATTTGAGCTAGTTTGCACACATGCCATTTCTACATTACATTGCTATTTTGTCATTTTTGTGTCATTTAATGCAAACATGTCATGTGATAGTTTTGCACCTGCATAGCTTCATTTTCATGTCTACTTCATGCTATATTTTATTCCATGCAATAAGTGCACTGTGATGAGTGCCACAAGCTTGCTAACATGAGAACCTGAATCTGTTTCTGCCATGTCAGGATTATCCTCTGAAACTGTTATATTATGATGCCATGTTTACTTGATGCTACGATCAAATCTATGCATATCTTGGAGATGTCCACTAAGTAGGTTTTGGAGATCATATTGTTCTCTATCCATCCATGCTCTTGTTTGCAATTATAGCATACGTTAGCTTGTTCTTTTCATGCTCTCAAGCTGCTTGAAAATATATATGTCAGCCTGTTAACATCAAGTTCATTTTTGCAAAGTGTATAGCTTGTGTTTTGTGCATCCTATGACCATATTATTGATATGAGTAGTTGTATAAACATGCCATCTTAATGTTTATTGTATTTGCATGCGATGATGTGCTCTGTGGTGGGTCAACCAAGCTTGCAAACATGCCTACTTAATTCTGTTTCTGCCATGTCTAGTAAATTCCACCAAGTCAGAAAACCTGTTATTATTTGCAATTTTGCTATGATGTTTTAAACTTGTTCTAGTGAGTGTTATCAGTAGCTCAGTAATCATGTTTTGTAGTGCTTGACATTTTCTTCAATGCCATGCCATCCTTTTTCATGTTGTTGTGCTGTAGCATATTTAGGCTTTGCATCCAAGTTGTCATGTTGCTGTTTTCAACAGATTGCATTCTATATGGTTTTGCTTGTCATTTTCAAACAGTGCATCCGTTTCCGGTGATCTTTATACCGATTTGGACAGAAATCTTCCAATCTTTCCAGTGGCATGCTCGGTTTACCAAGATTCTGCCCATATCCATCTTGTCTTCACCATTTCCCCCCTGTTGACGTATCCCTCGTTCCGGTAGAACCGTAGCTCCATGCATAACGTTCTTCATATGCATTCAAGTTAGAATTGCATGAATTATTTGTTCATTGCCATGCCTTGTTTGTTTATTGTATGCTTGTGCTTCTTGTGGGTAGTTCCGGGAGACGAGGTCGAGTCCGAGGACCCTATCGAGTACATTCACGAGGAGCAAGTATTCGATACCACTGAGGACAATCCAGGCAAGATGATCATTACCCCCGATATCACTACTATCTTTGCTTGCTAATTTTTCGTTGCTATCACTATGCCGCGCTACCTACCACTTGTTTATCAAGCCTCCTAAATTGCCATATTAAGCATCTAACCCACCTTCCTACCAAACCGTTGTTTGGCTATGTTACCGCTTGCTCAGCCCCTCTTATAGCGTTGCTAGTTGTAGGTGCAATCTAGGTTGTTCCATGTTGGGATATCACAATATCTCTTATTTAATTAATGCATCTATATACTTGGTAAAGGGTGGAAGGCTTGGCCTTTTGCTCGGTGTTTTGTTCCACTCTTGCCGCCTTAGTTTTCGTCATACCGGTGTTATGTTCCTTGAATTTGCATTCCTAACGCGGTCGGGGTTTATGGGCCCCCCTTGACAGTTCTTTGAATAAAACTCTTCCAGCAAGATCCAACTTTGGTTTTATCATTTGCCTAATAACAATTAAAATTTGCATAGGGAGTAATTAACCCGAGGATTCTTAATCAACAACCCGGGCCAGTGCTGCTCATGTGTGTTGGTCCAAACCGGGTAGACTGCGGGGCCACTTCGGGGAAACTCGAGGTCTGGTTTTACTTGTAGGATGTCCCATCCGATCGTGGCCTGAGACGAGATACACGTGGCTACTATCAGGATGTCGGCACGTCGGGAGGTCTTGCTGGTTTTGTTTTACCATTGTCAAAATGTCTTGTGAACCGGGATTCCGAGCTTGATCGGGTTGTTCCGGGAGGAGGGTTTTCCTCCGTTGGTCGTGAGAGCTTGTCATGGGCTAAGTTGGGACACCCCTGCAGGGTTTGCTCTTTCGAAAGCCGTGCCCGCGCTTATGTGGCAGATGGGAGTTTTTAATATTCGGTTGTAGTGAACTTGACACTAAACTCAATTAAAATGCACCAACCGTGTGGGTAACCGTGATGGTCTCTTTTTGAGGAGGTTCGGGAAGAGAACACGGTGGGTTATGTTTGAACGTAAGTAGTTCAGGATCACTTCTTGATCATTACTAGTTTGCGACCGTTTGCGTAGCTTCTCACCTTGTTCTTGTATTCATAAGTTAGCCACCATACAAATGCTTAGTGCTTGCTACAACTCCACCACTTAACCATGCCTTACCTATTTAAGCTTTGATAGTCTTCACACCGTGTGTGATGTGATTGCTGAGTCCCATGGCTCACAGAATACTACAAACACAGATGCAGGTACCGTTGAGTCTGATGCAGGAGATGCCACTGAGCTCTAGTGGGAGTTTGACGAGGCTCGTGGGTGTTTCTATGTTACCTATCCGAATGATCAGTAGAGGACCTAGTCGGAGTATCCGGGGATAGTAGCAGGGTGGTGTTTTCTTTTTATCTAGTCCGTAGTCAGACTCTACTATATGTATGGATGATTTTATGATATTTATTCTATTCTGGGGCAAGTGTATGCCTGCATCTCGTATTCTATCTATTCACTTGGTTGTATGAATTTGTATGCCACCTTGCTACGCGCTCGAAATGTGATTGTGCCCCAATCATGAGTTCATCACGTGATTGGGATAGAATCGCGTCTTAGGCATTACAAATTGGTATCAGAGCCAGGTGATTCTAGCGGATGTCATATTCTTCAGGATGGCTCCCGCAACTCGTCTAAGTCCGAACCGTGATGATGGAGAGCAGTCGGAACCTCCACCTCCACCTCCTCCGCCTCCGGAGGCATGGCAAGCTTTGATGGCGGCTACCAACGCCAATACCCAGATGCTTCTTCAGCTCTTACAAGAGCGCAACCAATGTCAAGGAAACCAAGGACATCAAGGCCAAGGGCATTTCAACAATCAACCTTAGTTTGCTACACTCAATCAGTTCCTCGCAAATCAGCCAAAGTCGTTCAACACTTGTGTTGAGGCCATGGACGCTGATGATTGGCTCGTGGACATCAACAAGCATTTTGTGTGCAGCAATGTCAGACCTGTGGACTACATCAAGTGCGCTTCCTTCCAGCTCAAGGACCAGGCAGCTGATTGGTATCAGCAGTACAAAGATTCCAGAGGGGGTCGAGTGATCAGCTGGACCGACTTCTGCCGGGATTTTCGATCTCATCATATTCCAACAAGTGTTGTTGAAAGCATGCGTGAGCAATTCCGCAATCTCAAGCGAGGAAGCATGTCCGTGTACCAATATAACATCAAGTTTCAGAATCTTGCTCGCTATGCAAGGCAAGACGTTCTAGATGACAAGAGTATGATCTACTACTTCAGGGGTGGACTCAGAGAGGACCTTCAGTTAGCCCTCATTCTTGTTGAGCCTACTCAGTTTGATCAGTTCTATAACATGGCTCTAAAACAAGAAGCAGCTCAACTCAAGTGTGAAGCTTCCAAAAAGAGACTCATGGATGCAGTCCACTCATCTTCTTCCTCTCAAGTGGTCTCAAAGCAGCAAAAGTTTTGGCTTCCTCCACCTCCCCCGTTTCGTCCGCCCTATCAGCAGAAGCAGTCAGGTGGTCGTGGATCTTCCCACCCACCCAATGCAAGCTATCAGAACAAGTCTCAGTCTCAGGCTCCAAGGATACGTGGTCCTCCTCCACCTTTTCGTCCACTTTCAGAGGTCACTTGTCACAAGTGTGGTATGAAAGGACACTACTCCAACAAGTGTTTCAACAAGAGGCGCCTTGCGCCTCCTCCTCCTGTCAGGTCAGCAAGCAATGCAGTTGTGAAGCACAATCCAAAGTATGCAAAGGTGAACATGTTGAATGCATCTCAAGAGGAGGAATCCTGCAAAAGTTTCATTCGATTCTGGTGCATCGCTTTCTTTCATTTCAAGACCTTTTGTATGGAAGCATGACTTGTTTTCAAAAGTACTATTGAAGCCTTTGCATGTCGTTTCTCCGGGTGCTTTGATGAGCTCTAATGTATTCGTTCCGGATGTCACCGTCAAGATGGGCAATTATTCTTTTCTGGTTTCTCCGATGGTTCTCGGTGATTTTGGTATTGACCTCATTCCTTGCATGGATTGGTTTTCTAAGCACAAGGCTTTTCTTAATTGTGCTGAAAAGGAGATAAAATTGATTCGTCCGTCTGAAGATGTGATTGTCTTTGTGGCTCGTGATGACACCATTCGGTTGTTCTCTCTCAATGAGGAAGGCGAGATCAACGCTATTTCTCAGATTCTAGTTGTGTGTGAGTATCAAGATGTCTTTCCAGAAGAGCTTCCGGGTATGCCTCCTCACCGGCCAGTCGAGTTCGTTATTAACCTTGAGCCTGGTACAGAACCCGTTTGCAAGTGCCCCTACAAGCTTGAGCCAGAAGTGCTGAAAGAATTGAAGAAACAGCTCGATGAACAAGAATGCCTGGGTTAGAAGAGACCAAGTTTGTCTCCTTGGGGATGTGGTGTTCTCTTTGTCCAGAAGAAATATGGAACGGAACGACTTTGCATCGATTACCGCCCATTGAACAAGAAGACAATCAAGAATAAATACCCACTTTCCAATATCAATGAGTTATTCGAGCAACTCAAAGGTGCAAAGGTGTTCTCCAAGCTTGACCTCCGTATGGGGTATTACCAGATTCACATTCGTGAAGAAGATGTCCCAAAGACAGCTTTCCAAACGAGCTTTGGTTCTTATGAGTATACTATCATGTGTTTTGGGCTTGCCAATGCCCCTCCAACATTCTCTCTTATGATGAACTTCATCTTCAATCCGTACACCAATGAATTCGCCCTGGTGTATCTCGATGATATCCTGGTGTTCTCCAAGAATAAAGAGGATCATGCTAAACATTTGCAATTGGTGCTTGACAAGCTCAGAGAATATCAATTCTACGCAAAGTTCTCTAAATGTGAATTCTAGCTTTATGAAGTTCTTTGCCTTGGTCACATTATCTCTGCCAAGGGCATCGCTGTCAATCCAAAAAAGGTCGCTTCCATTGTCAACTGGGAGCCTCCTCAGAACGCCAAGCAGCTTCACAGTTTCCTCAGGCTTGCAAGCTATTGCTGAAGCAGCGAGGGTGCTGGGCTGGTGAAGCGAGGCTGGTGGCGCGGTGCGGCATGCTGGGCTTGATGCTGAGACGAGCACGATCCAAACAGAGGCTCAGGTGCCATGCAGAGCGCGTCGACGGCTTGCTGGAGCCCGTGTCTTCACGCGGTCACCACACGCATTGTGCCAACGTGATGCCCAGGTGATGCCAAACCTTGTCTAGGCCGTCGACCGTGCACTGTTTAGGCTAGGAAAGGAGTGAACACACTACCAGGATGATTGAGTTGATCACATCACTTACTGAAAGTTTCTGGACAGAAACCTATGGCCAAATTTGTGATTAAACCAAGAAGAGTTAGGAGCTAAGCTTTGGGGTTTAGTGTTAGGTTACTAAGGTAATGATGCTCAAGAAAATTCAGCTCCAAAAGATCAAGGAATAATGCACTTGTTGTACAAACTACATTTTCTGGTCAGAATGCAAATGATTTTCCCTAGCACAATTGGGCCACATGACCAAATGATATTTTTGCATAGGGTGATGAGGCACTATCCAAAGGGTGTGTGAGAATTTTCACAGATTTTTGTGGGCAAGAAAAAGAGGGGTTGCTTTGGAGTGGAAGTGAAAATATTCCATTTTCAGGGTGAAAATGAATATTTTCCTTAAAAGAAATTTTTTCCAAAGCATTATAATGATGCATGGGAGGTCAAGAGAGGTTGTGAGAGGTGAGTGGAGTCACTTGGGTGAAAATCCAAATAATTCCCAATTGCTAAGTCCAAATGAATTAACTCAAAATCCAAATAAAAAAGGAAAAAGGCAAAGGAAAATCATGATGGAAAAAACCAGGGTGTCACAAACCTCCCCCACTTAAGATGAATCTCGTCCTCGAGATTTGATTGCTTGGGAAAACAATTCTGGATAAGACGCTCTAAAAAAGTCCTCTCATTCCCAGGTTGCTTCTTCGTCCGTGTGATGCTCCCACTGTACCTTATAAAATTTAATCACCATACCGCGAGTGACTCTTTCCATTTCTTCCAATATTCAGAACGGTTTCTCCTCATAGGTTAAATCCTTCGAAAGCTCGATCTCTGCAATATCAGTCATTTTCTCGGGTGGCGAGATACACCTTCTCAACTATGAGACATGAAACACATGGTGCACTTCCGACAATTCCGGTGGTAGGTCCAACTGGTAAGTCACTGTACCAACTTTGGACATATCTGGGTGCAAGTTTTCCTCAGGTCTGGAACCTCTTGACTCCTTTCATGGGGGTGACTCGGAGGTAAACATATTATCCGGGTTCGAAACTGATCTGGCGGTGCTTGGAATCATAGTAACTCTTTTGTCGGGACTTGGCCACTTGTAGTCTATCTCGGATCTCTTTGACTTGTTTTTCAGCCTCCATCATTAAATCGGTTCCGAAAATGCGGCCATCTCCGGTTTGAGACCAGTTTAGCGGAGTGTGGCACTTACGGCCATACAGAGCTTCATAGGGTGACATCTTGAGACTGGTCTGGAAACTGTTGTTGTATGAGAACTCTGGATAAGGTAGACAATTTTCCCACTTGGGTCCATGGGCTAGAGCACATGCTCGGAGCATATCTTCGAGTATTTGATTTACTCGCTCAGTCTGCCCGTATGTCTAAGGACGATAGGCAGTGCTGTACTTTAGTGCGGTCCCAAAAGCTTGATGGAGACGTGACCAGAATGCTGAGGTAAAGAGAGAACCTCGGTCGGAGGTGATAGTTCTTGGCACTCCATGTAAAATGATGATTCTTGACACATATAGTTGCGCGAGTTGATCGGCTCGGTAGGTGCTTCGGATGGGAATGAAGTGAGCTACCTTTGTGAGCATGTCCACCACAACCCATACTGCATAATTGACTCGGTGAGTCTTTGGCAGGCCTGTGATGAAATCCATGCAGACATCATCCCACTACCATTGTGGAGCGGGTAAAGGTTGGAGAAGTCTGGAGGGTTTCTGATGTTCCGCCTTCACCTTGTTACAGATGTCGCAACAAGCAACAAAATAGGCAATGATCTTCCTCATTCCATCCCACCAAAATATTTGTCGAAGGTCTTCGTACATCTTGGTACTTTGTTAGTGATGTCCTCATCAACATGTCACATTTGTTGTTATTTTTTTAGTTAAAGCAATTATTCCCGCATCGACGTCGACGATGCCTATCCCGCATCCCCGTCGTCGACTCGGTGGAGGACACCTGCTTGATCAGAGGGGCCATGTCCGGGACTGGGCTCCGTCGGGCTGGTACTGGGAGGTACTACCTACCGGGGGCTGCAGCTTGGTGAGGAGCCAGCCCGTTGTTGACCTGAACCTTCTTTGGTGGCGGTCGCGTGGGCCAGTGACGGTGCAGAGGCTTGAGGACCCCGCGGAGGTGGTACGTCACCGTGTAAGCGAGGAGGATGAGCACGTCTGTCGCTATGTGGTTGCGTTGGAGGGCAGGTTCTCCAACACCTGGCAGGTTCTTCAGGGATCTCACTGGAGCTATGATCATGTGATCGTTCCTTCTCTTTGGGTGTCCACCGCCCGCGCTGATACCCATCGTTTGCTAGGGTTTTAGTTGTATTAGTGATGTTATATGTATGACACTATTCGAGATGTATTAGTGATAATATTCGACGATGTACGGATGCTAGAGATGATGTAGTTTTGCTTATTGAATTAATGCTAATTTGAATACTTAGTTATTTTACGATTTGGTTTTGCTTATTGAATGCTCAAATTAGAGAAGTACTCCTATTTTGAATGCTCAAATTGGACCCCCACTATGCAAGGCGTATGCATTTGATTAGTTGATAGCTTATAGGTTTTTTTGTTTTTGTAGAAATCAAGGAGCCCCTCCATCGTCCCCGCCGTCGTCCCCGTCACCGACCCCCTCCGACCTCGAGGTAAGACCAGCCAAATCTCCATGTAGATATGAGTCCTATAAGATATTTTGAAATGTTTTTGTTCATATTTTCAACCATTGAAATACAATGACCATCAAGTTTGAATGCTCACATGATGTAGATAAAAACATGTATATCTTGTGTTGCTCAAATAGGATATGTGCTTGCCCAAGTGGCCGGTCATGTTTGCAGGTTACACCTCCGAGTGGCCTATGTTTTTTCGGAGTGTTGATTAATTTCCGTTCCAGCAAATTTCAGGCGCTCGATATGTCCTTTTTAGCAAAGGTCATGCCAGATTTTTCCGTGAATTTTGGCATGACTTGTGCTAGAATATGTAGGATATAGCGAGTGGCCTGGATTTTCTAGAAAGATAATTAATGACATTTTCGGTTGACTTTAAGTCTATCGAGGCTCCACCATATATGAGAGGACGAAGAATCCCGACTGTAGTCATGGTGGTCGCTTCTCCTTCTTTCCCGTGTGCTAGACATTTTAGTGTAATGCACTCAGGGACGAAAGGAGGAGCGATCATCACCAACGGTCAAATGTATACACCACGTGAGCTGAGAGTTATCAAGAAAAGACTCGGCAGACCGATAGTCAACCCGTGATGAATAATAATGATCTAATTTAGTTTTTGTAGTACATATATTTAATTGTACAAGTTTAATCTTTGAATTATGAACATAAGAAATGTCATACTCGGACGAGGAAAGTCTCCCGGGGGAGTGCGACTGGTGCAACGATGACCGAGGTCTGTGCGACAGGCCTCACCTGGACGAAGATCGGCACTTCAGCATTAAGCTCCAGGAGACCTTCGATGTTGAAATGGTACGCAACGACGACAAGTGTTTTTTCGTAATTAAGCACGACTTCAACTATTTCAACGTGTAATTTTCATCTTTTACAATTCGACTAGCTTTTCCCATGCCATGCAAGACGCTATGTCTTGGAGAGGACACCATGAAAGTTTTGAAACAAAGAAAATTCACCTAAGGACCCAGCATGGTATGGATTTTGACGTAAATCTGCACAATTCTGAGAGCGTAACCCATTTTGGTTGCACACATTGGGAAGCACTTTGCAAGATGTATGGTTTTTATGAGGGTATGCTTGTCACCATGGATCTTGGTGATCCTAACATCGACCAAGACAATATGGACATTTGGGTCCTTATTGATACGCTTCCAATTCTACCGCTATGTGAGTTTCTCAAACATAGTTATTAACTAATTTATATTGTTTATTTCAAAATAGTTGACAGCTTATTTCCATTGATAGCTTATTTTCATTCTTCAAACCATGTGCGGAAGATGGTAGACAGAACCTACTACACCAATGGCTCTGAGTTAACTTATCAGGAGAAAAATCATCTGATCGCATTTTGTACTGATCTTGAGAATTACAATACCTATTATCAAACTCCTCCACATTATGGTCAATATGTGCCACTAGTGCACGTGTTGAACTATGGTAACATCCATGGAGATGCCATGGTAAGATTTTTTACTATTACGACATCCGTGCATCTTTTGCATAAATTCTTTTAAAACTTAACTACATTGCTAACTACGAAGTTATTACTACGTTTTTCAACAAAAAATCCAGATGGATTGTGTGCCTCATCTGATGTATCAGAATGGTCGCCTTGATGCTTTGAACATATAGCTTGGTCATCCTACGAATCACACCTGTCCATATCGGATTTCTAAAACCGGTGAAGACATGATAATCAAAGAATGGAAAAAATGTATGGTCAGTCGTAGGGAGGTTCTTGGAAGCAACATTGTGCGAAAGGCAAGAATTGGAGACAGTATAATCTCCATTCTCCATAATGGAGAGTCAGGGGCTATCTTGTTTTATGCTATTTTACCTAAGAGAAGGTAGTAGGTCCTATGAGAGAGAAGTAGGTCCTAGGTACAATATTTATTATGTGGTACAATGTGTTAGAGTTGATGATGATGATGAGTTGTGATTATGAGTAGTGACCAACTTGCTATGTGATGTCTCATTGATGAAAACAGTGATCATGTGGAGGTGTTATATGACAATGATGTATTATTATGATAAGTTGTTAATGATATGATGATGATATTTATTATATCATTGGGTGAAAGAACCGCGGATTAGTTTCAAGTGGATGTCCATCCACTTGAAACTAGTCCACGGTTCTTTCACCTAGTGATGTAATAACTCATTATGATGCAAAAACAATCTCTAAATTGCTGCTGTATGAAAACTTGTATAAACTGTATGAATACAACATGAAATAAAAAAGAAATATAATACGGAATATAGTAGTAGCGCGGGCTGCGAGAAGCGCTACTGGTAATTACCAGTAGTGCCCTTTCCAGGAAGCGCTACTACTAAGTGGATATAGCAGTAGCGTGGGCTAACCCACGCCTGCTAACCATTAGCTGTAGCGCCGTACCAGTAGCGCTGCCCCCCGCGCTACCGGTAGGCCTAAAACCCGCGCTATTGCTAGGCTTTTCCCTAGTAGTGTCAAATCAATCTTGGAGAATACTTTTGACCTACTGAGTTGGTCGAACAAATCATCAATCCTTGGAAGCGGGTATTTGTTCTTGATAGTGGCATCATTCAACTGACGGTAATCCACACACATCTGAAGACTGCCGTCTTTCTTGTCCACGAAGATTGTGGGTGATCCCCATGGTGAAGAGCTTGGACGAATGTATCCTTTCTGAAGCATCTCATCAAGTTGTTTCTTTAATTCCACTAATTCGGATGTGGGCATCCGGTAATACTTCTTGTATAACGAAGCGGTCCCGGGCACAAGGTCAATTGCAAACTAAGCTCACGGTCTGGCATCATTCCTGGTAGTTCCTCAAGAAATACATTTGGAAACACACTGACCACAGGAATTAGATCCAATTCTTCAGCTATAGCTGCGAAGACCATTTCTTTCTTAGGCATGCTTCTTCGAGCAAAGAATTTTGTAGTTTGGCCTTCCAGGTTTGTCAATGTTACTTCTCTGGTTGCACAGTTGATGCATACTTGATGTTTGGTTAACCAGTTCATTCCCAAAATAATATCCAACTTGGCAGACTCGTTGACTATCAAAGAAGCTGGGAACATGACTCCCTTGATGTCAATCTCAAAATTGGGACAGGCCAAATTGCTTTTGAGCAATGATCCCGGGGATTGTACCATCATACTCTTTTCCAAAATCGAGCAAGAAAACTTGTTTTGGGAAGCAAAACTCCGCAAAATAAAAGAATGGGAAGCCCCAGAGTCATACAAAATTATTGCAGGTATGTTATTAACTGAAAACATACCAATGACGACTTTCGGGTTCTCTTGAGATTCTTCTTTGAAGAGGTGATGAACTTGCCCTTGGATAGTCTTCTGGCCAGGGTATGCCCCCATGTGATTAATTGCGGATTGAATGGAGCATTTGACTTGTCGTTCTTGGGACACTGTCTGGCGTAGTGTCCGGTTTGCCCACAAGAAAGCATGCATTGCTACGCTGACAATCTTCGTGTATCGGGTTGTTCACAATATTCTTGAGTTGGTAGCGGTCTTATTAACATTCTGCTGCCAATTAGGCTTATACTCAACCTGTGTCTGTTGCCAGGCACGAGCCTTCTAGAATATGGTTCCTTCCTTCTTAGGCTCAAACTTCCGCTTGCGGTCATCATGAACGGGCCCACTATCCTGAATAAGCTTGTGCTCCCTTTCTGCAATCAGGGCTTTATTTACCAGAGTCTGGAAATCCGGAAAATCAAGCATACTGAGAGTGCATCTGAGGTGTTGATTCAGTCCTCCAAGGAATCTGTCGATTTTTCTCTCTTCGATGGCCACATCATACATGGAATAGCGGGCCAAATGATTGAACTTGTTCAAATACTCAGTGACAGATAGGTTTCCTTGCGTGAGGGATAGGAACTCACGCTGCTTGACTTTCATGATACATGTAGGGATGTGATATTTGCGGAACTGATCCTTAAACTTATCCCATGTGACTTCTTCATCTGCTGGCCACATAGCTTTAGTATTGTCCCACCAAATAGCTGCGGCTCCTTCCAGATAGTGAGTCGCAAATGGAACCTTATCACCTTCTTTAGTATGAGCAATGTCCAATTTCTTTACAATTGTCCTTAACCAGTCGTCGGCTTCCAGAGGGTCAGCAACTTGATTAAAACTGGGTGGCTTAGTCCTTTGAAAATCTGAGAGCTTGGAGTGATGGCCATTCTGATTTCCATTCTGCCCAACCATAGCCTGCACACTTTTCAATAGTTCAAGCAAATCATTGTTTCTTCTTTCTTCGAACATGCACATGATTTGTTTAGTGGTTGGCGGATGTGGCGGTGGAGGTAGTTGTCGTGGTTTTATCACGGCAGATGTCCTAGAGAAAGGACTTAGTCGTGGAGCCATCGCTACGGGTTAGCTAAAAGGGGTTAAAGCGGACAAGGGATGCCAGAGAGTTTTATACTAGTTCGGCCCCTTACGATGAAGGTAAAATCCTACGTCTAGTTGTGATGGAATTGATGGGGTTTCGATGACCAGGGAGCGAATACGCTTTGCCTGAGTCTCGAGTTGTTGTCCGTCCTTCTTGAACCGCTGCAGGGTCGTACCCTTATATACATGGGTTGACGCCCGTCGGTTTACAGAATCCCGAGGCCGGCTCATAATCGTGTCCGGCTCGGTCTCTGCTACTTCTATCTTACAACACAAGTTTACATATCAATGCCAGTTTATGTCTACAGGCCTTAAACCCGCTTTGGGCCCTGGGCCTTCATGAAGCGTCACCGTATGTCTTCATGGACTTTAGATACAGATGAACTACTTATGGGGTTAACCCGGCCTCTCCTGGCCGGTTTACGCCCAGTGGTAATATCCCCAACATTAGGCCCCAGATTGATTTGAACTGGTTCATGTCAATCCTCAATACTTAAGAAAATTTCTACTTCAACATCTTCACATAATCTTGTAAACCGCCGTGACATCATCTTCTAGGATCATGGTAAACCGCCGTGACGTCACCTGTCATTAACGAGCCTCCGACAATCGAGGTGACAGCTCTGCCTCATATCCAAAATTTAGGCTCCTCGATTTTCGCGCCTGGCGCTTATCTTTCTGCCCTTATATATACGGCCAGGGGTTCTTTCCATTTTCCCCTCGTGCCTCTTCGTGTCATCGTCTTCCTCGCGCCGACCAACCCTCGAGCTCTGCCGCCACCATCCTCCTTCATCTCTGCTTCGACAAAGGCCGCTGCATCAACCTGTTCGTATCAGAGAAAAGTGGTGATCCTCCACTGCTTCCTCCTGCGCCAGTAAGTCCCCCTTCTTCTCGCGCTAGATCCGCCATTAGGGTTCGACGTTCTTCGTAGCATGAAGCTGTTCTTCCTTCGGTAGCACCAATGGCCGGTTAGATCTGACCTCCTTCTAGCGCTTTTTGTAGTTTAGACTCCTTTATTCTTGTTAGAACATCTGCCTTGTATAAAACTCAACTCAACTTGGTGAACCTTTAACACGCTGGAAATTAGGTCAGAATATATTTTGTTTTTCCAACGCGCGGCAGATCTGAAATTACCATGGCAAGATGTGAAACTTGCTTCTTCCTTCACTTGTACACAAGGAGTACGAGATTGGGCGGTTTAACTTCATATACAAAATGATGGCCCAGTAGATACCATTAGTCCCCTCTTGAACCCCCAATGCATTCATCATTGTACTGTTTCCATTGTCAGACTCCGGTTTACGAATAACCAATTCCGATTTGACAATATGCTTACATCCTTATACCATCGTATAGTTGTCCATTGTAAATCTTAAACAGGCAATAATCATGTTTCAGATCTTTCCTTGCCATGGCCAAGCAAGTCTATGAATGCAATTGGGCTCCTTCTCGAGTAACCGAAGAACAGTTAAACAATCTTGTTAAAACGGGCGCTTTAGCCAGGAAAGATGTCATCCACTGGAGGGTCCCTGGCCCGGAAAATCCTCCTACACCCAAGGACGGAGAGGTAGTCGTGTTTGCTGATCATCTCGGACGAGGTTTTAGCCCTCCCGGTTCGAAATTTTTCCGAGATGTGCTAGCCAATTTTCAGCTGCGCCCTCAAGACATTGGTCCCAATTCTGTGACCAACATCTGCCACTTCCAAGTCTTCTGTGAGGTTTATTTGCAAGAGGAACCTACAGTCGAACTATTTAGGGATTTCTTTCACTTAAACCGTCGCACAGAGTTCCCGGATGGACCCAATACGGAACTGGGCGGAATGGCGGTTCAGAAAAGGAAAGAAGTCACCTTCCCTCATCCCAAACTCCACAGTCACCCCAAAGAGTGGAACCAGACTTGGTTTTATTGCATGGATACCTCTCCACCTGATGAAAACCCCCTGCCGGGTTACCGCCCTGAACGCCTGAGCAACACACATCCTTTTCCTCATAGGTTGACTGCAAGAGAAAGGGCCAACTATGCTCCTCAACTATCAAAGCTTAGAGCCTTCATGGCAAACGGTTTGACAGGAGTTGATCTTGCTCGTTATTGGATAAGCTGGAGTATTCTGCCCTTAAGGCGGCGCTCCGGTTTGATGTGTGAGTATACGGGCAGTTTGAAGGACGCTCAGCGGCACATTGACATTCAGCTTACATATGCAGAAGTCACTGAGGCTGTAAAAAAGATACTGAACGAACCGGAGGCTGTCTGTGCCCAAACCGGACTACTCCCTTTCTGCACCTTCAACAAACCACCAGCTGTAAGAATCATATAATCTTTTTATCTGAAGTTGCTTCTGTCCAAATATTTTCTGAAAGTGTGATTATTTTCTGACAGGGTGATGATCCGTTCTGGAACAAGAAACCATCATAAGACAAACCGGCGAAGCCACAAGACAAACCGGTCAAGCCAGTTCGTCCAAAGACCAAGGTTGTTAAAAAAACCTGCCAAGAGAAGGACCACTGCATCCTCCGATCTACCAGCTGACGACGATGTGGGTAATCCGGAACCAGAGGTAGAACTTGACTCTCTTGGTTCATTTTTCATACACCTCATTGACAATGATTATTATCAGGACGACGCTGAAGGCAGTCATGCTGAGGACGTAGAGGTAACCATTCTTTCCACCGATTCAGATCCTCTGCCAACATCAAAAATCCGTCAAGCAAACCGAAAAGTAAAATTTTCTCACCCTCTTGCTTACTAGGACCCAAACTTTCTTTTGAAGACGCAGTAGCACGAGGCTCGCTGTACAACCCGGCACAGTGGCCAGGTAGTTACCTCCGCCGGTTTACCGAACAATCCGGTTCGGAAACGCCGATCAGAGGTCACTTATCCCATTGATACTTCATACCCCAAAGCAGGTTGTTTCCGCCAGCCTCTTTACCCATCTGATTCAAATTATCAGGGTACTTCTCACTCATCTTCTGGCGAGTCATCGGCCACACAGCTTCCACCCCTCAAAACAGTTCCTGGGTGAGCTATGCACGTGTCTTTATTCTTGATGTGTTATCTTTTCATACTGTACTGATCCTCATGTCTATCTTTCCTCAGCGCCAAGCCGAGACCCAGTAAGAAGGCTCGGTTAAGCAAACCGGCTTATGATAATGTAGCTGTTGAACCGGAAAAAACGCCAGATCCAGAAGAAACTGACGCTGACGACATGCTTAAAGATCCGCCGCCTCAAGACCATGACTTCCTTGCCGAACAAGTGCAAGTTGACACTACAAGCCATGCAGACCAGCCAACCAGCCCTGTCCGAGCTGATGACAAACCGGTCAGTCCAGTTAAGGATACTGACAAACCGCCAACTCTAGTGAAGGCTGCTGATGACCAAGATGATGACATTATGATTACTGGCACTGGCCACACCACTCCTGGCAATCCTATCGCTTTGTCAAAGCATACTGCCAAGGACGAGCTCTCTGCTATCGGCAAAGGAAAATGGAATGCCGATTTATCAAGCTACGCCCATCTCAATGCTCAAGACATTCACTCTAGCTTCTTGAACCGTCTGTATACCAGCCGTGACTATGAAGCTAGTTTGGTAAACTTGATGAAGGAGCAATATGAGGTAACTACTATTTTTCTCTTTTGTCCAATTGCAGTTTATCAACTCCTAGTAGCCCCCAAGTGACGGTTTATGATACCAATCTAAACTGGGACTTTTTTCATAACTTAACTTTGCATATTTAGCCTCTAGGGATCGGATTACTTCTTTAAGATGAACCGGTTCCCTAAAATTTGCCATACTGCTCTTTCACCGGTATAGCCCCCAAGGGCTGGTTTAACTTTATAAAGATGAGCCGGGACTGTATAAGAATTCCCATACCAACAGTTTTTGAGCAAACACACATTAGCCCCCAAGTGCCAAGATTAATACTTGTATTGTGCTTGGGACTTGTAGAAATTTCTGATAAGGAGCAAATATGCATTAGCCCCCAAGTATCAAGGGCATAACTTGTTATGTGCTTGGTACTTCAAATATGTACTATCAACTCATTATGTATCTGTCTCTTTATAGGCTGAACTGAGCAAGAGGGAAAGCCAAACCGCTGATCTGCAAGAGAACATCAAGTCCCAACAGGCCGAAACTTCCAAAGCAAAAGATGAGCTGATGAGCGCCTTAGTCCCTATGGAAAAGCTAAAGGAGAGCTTTGCCAAGGAGTGGGCAGATTGGAACACAGAGAAATGCACTTTGCGGAAAAGAGCTGAAGACACAGAAGCAGCTCTCAAACCGTTGGTAGACGAGCTGACTGGTGTAAAACGGCAAGTACATGCTATGACCGCTGCTGTGTTTGGTAAGCATCCTTGCTTTATACTTTCAACATATCTTTCCATGTGTTGCTGTTTTACTGACGTTTATAATGATGCAGGAACTCGTATTAGCCATCTGGGCTTTGACGTACAGAAGAAATTGAAAGCGGCCTATACTCTGATAGAGCAACTGTATACCGGTGTGTAGCGGATCATCTGCACCGCTTCACACAATAAACCTCCTCCAACATTGCTCAAGGACACCTTAGAAAGGCTATCCATGCTGCCTGCCTGGGTTGAAGAACTAAAGAAAGCTGCAGCAAGGGCCGGAGCTCTGACTGCTCTAACCCGGGCAAAGGCGTGGGTGCCTGATCTTGATCCGGTGGACGTGGCTAAAGGCTTCCCAATCTTAAAAGAAGACGGATCAGAATTTGGCCAGGAGGATCTCCGTGCCATAAACTGGGAAGTACGTCCACTAGCTTGTCAATTGGCTGAAGAAGCTAATGTCTCATACTATCAGGCAAGTTATGATGATAAGAACAGACGGGTTGCGGCGCCAATTCCAGAAGCGCAAAATCTGATCCCTCCAATCCGTAAGCACACTTATGCCCCTGATATTGAACCGTCAACCCTTATAAGCGATGAAGCTATGTTCCAAGCTTTAACTGGGATCGACTGGACAACTGTTGACTTCCAGCCGCTGGGTAGAGACGAAGAAGATGAACCGGTGCAAGATGATCCGCAGCCGTCAGGTCAAGCTGATAAGCAATCATAATCCGGGGGCGGTTTAGTCTTCCACTTGCTGCAATGCTTATTGAGAAACAGTTATCCATTTGAGCACTGAAACGCCTTGTAATAGGCTAGTTAAAACACTTGGTCTGTTATGCCTTCGTGCATATTTTTCTGCAACTGATGCGTGTTAATCCGCCATGCTTAAGATATGATGTTCATAATCCATAGCTATTTATTCAAGTTGCTCCTGCAGATAAAAAGCTTAAAGCGCCCTGGCGGTTTACCACCGAGCGGGTCATGATACCCAAATATATATATGACCAAGGTTTATAACCAAGGTTGTAAAAGATAACCAAATATGGAAATATATGATACCTGTGACCTTTAGGCATAGTGTTGGCTGACCAACTTTGTAATGAGGGTAATAACCCTAGTCCGGAGTAAAGGTAACTCCTGTTATATTGTGCCGGTTTACAATAAAACCGTTCCGGGTTGTGATAAACACCGGTTTATTCCATACTGGTGACTTTGAGTCAAAAGCAGACCGGGCTGAAAGTCTCCGGATTATAACTTGATCATATACTGACAACTTGTAGTTGACAGCCTAACCGGGTTGATAAACACCGGTTTGAAAACATCACAAATCTTATCAAAAGAAAGAGAAACTAAGCAAAAGGCAAATAAAACCGTTGTAGTCGAGGCTTTTCACAGGCTGCCAGGCCCTAAATTCGACAGCAAAGAATCTCCAAACAACATTGTGAGCTGTGCTCAGTGGGTGCCTATGTTTGAGCTGTTGTTTTACAACACTCTCTGTGGCCCCGGATTGATGTGGCTTTGAGCCGATCAAGAGGTGTGACTGTGGTTCGGATACGACCAAGCCCCCAAGTGATGCTGTGGCATTGCGCCGATCAAGAGGTGTAGCTATGGTTCGGGTACGACCAAGCCCCAAGTGATGCTGTGGCATTGCGGCGATCAAGAGGTGTAGCTATGGTTCGGGTACGACCAAGCCCCCAAGTGATGCTGTGGCATTGCGCCAATCAAGAGGTGTAGCTATGGTTCGGATACGACCAAGCCCCCAAGTGATCTAATATGAAGCTTTGAGAAGCTAAATCAAGGGGTAAACCGGACGCCGCTTTGTAAGCTCCATGTAACCACACATGATGTAAGAAAAAAAACAGATACCCCCCTTTAGCTGAGGTTCTGGTTTATTATATTGGTCATAATATATACAATGTCATAATATGTACATAAGCAGAGCCTATAGCTCAAGTATAGTAAGGCCGAAGATGAGCAATATTCCACGGCCGGGTTGTCTCCCCTCCGATTTACCTGAGTCTTTGCGCTCTCGAACATCGATTAGGTAGTACGGCCCGTTGTGTAGATTCTTGCTAACCACAAAGGGTCCTTCCCAAGGGGGGATAGCTTGTGCATATCCGTCTGATCCTAGATGAGCCGAAGCACCAAATCACCTTCTTGAAAGGTTGTGGTTCTAACTCAGCGTCTATGATAACGACGCAGATCTTGCTGATAAATCACCGAACGGGCTGCCGCCATGTCATGTTCCTCATCTAACAGGTCAAGAGCTTCCTGCCGTGCCTTCTCATTGTCAGCTTCAACATATGCCGCTACACGAGGCGAGTCATGACGGATGTCACTAGGAAGAACTGCTTCCGCTCCATAAACCATGAAGAATGGTGTGTATCCTGTCGATCTGTTGGGTGTGGTATTGATGCTCCACAACACAGAAGGTAACTCCTCAACCCAACCACCCGGCGTCCGTTGCAAAGGAACCATAAGCCGGGGTTTGATGCCTCTCAAGATCTCTTGATTGGCCCTCTCCGCTTGACCATTGGACTGGGGGTGAGCCACTGATATACGTCAAGCAGGATGTGCTCACGTTGACAGAAATCCTTCATGGCACCCTTTGATAGATTGGTACCATTGTCTGTTATAATGCTGTGTGGAAAGCCAAACCGGAAGATCACCTTTTTGATGAATTGAACCGACGTGGCTCCGTCACACTTACTAACTTGCTCTGCCTCCACCCACTTTGTGAACTTATCAACCGCCACCAAAAGGTGGGTCTTCTTGTCCTTGGACCTCTTGAAAGGCCCAACCATATCCAGCCCCCAAGTTGCAAACAGCCAGGTGATTGGAATCATCCTCAATTCTTGAGCCGTTACATGAGCGCGCCTTGAGAATTTTTGACAGCCATCACATCTTTTGACCAAGTCCTCGGCATCAGCATGAGCTGTCAACCTATAGAAACCGTGACGAAACGCCTTGGCCACCAAAGATTTTGAACCAGCATGGTGACCACAATCTCCTTTGTGGATCTCACGCAAAATTTCACAGCCTTCCTCAGGAGACACACAGCGTTGAAACGCCCCTGTCACACTGCAATGATGTAACTCTCCATTGATAATAGTGATGGATTTGGACCGCCGGGTTATCTGCCTCGCCAAAGTTTCATCCTCTGGTAACTCGCCCCGGTTCATATACGCCAGATATGGAACCGTCCAATCCGGGATAACATGAAGAGCCACCACCAACTGAGCCTCCGGATCAGGAACAGCCAAATCCTCTTCACCAGGGAGCTTGACGGACGGATTATGCAAGACATCCAGGAAGACATTAGGTGGAACGGGTTTACGTTGGGAACCCAGGCGGCTCAAAGCGTCTGCCGCTTCATTCTTCTGCCGGTCCACATGATCCACCTGATAACCTTTAAAGTGACCTGCAACAATATTCACCTCACGACAATATGCTGCCATTAGTGGGTCCTTGGAATCCCAAGTGCCGGACACTTGTTGAGCCACCATATCCGAGTCACCGAAGCACTTAACTCGGCTTAGGTTCATCTCCTTAGCCATCCAAAGACCATGGAGTAAAGCCTCATATTCAGCTGCATTGTTAGTGCAAGGGAACATTAAACGGAGAACATAACAAAACTTATCACCTCATGGGGAAGTTAATACGACTCCAGCCCCCGAGCCCTCCAATTGCCTGGACCCATCAAAATGAATAGTCCAATAAGTGTGATCCGGCTTCTCCTCTGGCGCTTGTAATTTTGTCCAATCATTGATGAAATCTACAAGTGCCTGAGATTTGATCTCCGTTCGGGGTATGTATTTCAACCCGTCAGGCCCGAGCTCAATAGCCCACTTAGCAATCCGACCAGTTGCTTCCCTGTTCTGGATTATATCCCCCAAAGGAGCAGAGCTGACCACCATGATGGGATGACCTTGGAAATATTGCTTAAGCTTCCGGCTTGCCATGAAAACCCCATACACCAATTTTTGCCAATGCGGGTACCTCTGCTTGGACTCAATAAGTACCTCACTGATATAGTAAATCGGCCGCTCAACCGGGTATTCCTTTCCTGCCTCCTTGCGCTCCACCACAATAGCCACACAAACAGCCCGAGCATTAGCTGCCACATATAGCAACAATGGTTCTTTGTCCACTGGAGCAGCGAGAATCGGCGGATTAGCCAGCTGCCGCTTTAAGTCCTCAAATGCTTCATTAGCGGCGTCACTCCAGACGAAGTTATCCGTTTTCTTCAGCATCTGATATAAAGGGATGGCCTTCTCGCCAAGGCGACTGACAAACCGGCTCAACGCGGCAATTCGGCCTGCCAGGCGTTGAACATCATTGATACACTTCGGTTTAGCTAAGGAGGTGATGGCTTTGATCTTTTCCGGATTAGCTTCAATGCCCCTATTAGACAGCAAAAAGCCCAAGAGCTTGCCTGTAGGTACACCAAAGACACACTTGGCCGGATTAAGCACCATTTTATAAACCCGCAGGTTATCAAAGGTTTCCTTCAAGTCATCAATCAATGTCTCCTTCTTCCTTGATTTTACCACAATATTATCCACATAGGCGTGAACATTGTGGCCGATCTGTTTATGCAGACAATTCAGCACACACCGTTGATAAGTCGCCTGGGCACTCTTGAGCCCAAAGGGCATGGACACATAGCAGAAGGCTCCAAAGGGAGTTATGAAGGCTGTCTTCTCCTGGTACTTAACTGCCATTTTGATCGGATGATAACCAGAATATGCATCCAAAAAGCTTAAACGCTCGCAACCCGCCGTAGCATCAATAATTTGATCAATACGGGGAAGGGCAAAAGGATCTGCCGGACAAGCTTTGTTGAGATCTGTGTAGTCCACACACATACGCCAAGTGCCATTCTTCTTGAGGACCAGCACCGGATTAGCCAACCACTCAGGATGGAATACTTCAACGATAAATCCAGCCACCAAGAGCCTGGCTACTTCTTCTCCAATAGCTTTGCGTCTTTCTTCATTGAACCGGCTGAGAAACTGCTTGACCGGTTTATACTTGGGATCAACATTGAGAGTGTGCTCAGCGAGTTCTCTCGGTACACCTGGCATGTCAGAAGGCTTCCATGCAAAGATGTCCTGATTCTCATGGATGAACTCGATGAGCGCGCTTTCCTATTTCGAATCCAAGTTAGCGCTGATGCTAAACTGCTTGGACGAATCGCCAGGCATGAAGTCAACAAGCTTAGTCTCATCAGCCGATTTAAACTTCAGGGCCGGATCATGCTCTGTAGTTGGTTTCTTCAACGAAGTCATATCTGCCGGATCAACATTGTCCTTGTAAAACTTCAAATCTTCTGTTGCACAAATCGACTCAGCATAAGCCGCATCACCTCCTTCACATTCCAGAGCAATCTTGCGGCTCCCATGCACGGTTATTGTTCCTTTGTGACCCGGCATCTTGAGCTGCAGATAGACATAACAAGGCCGTGCCATAAACTTAGCATAAGCTGGCCGTCCAAATAGGGCATGATATGGGCTGCTGATTTTCACCACTTCAAAGGTCAAGGGTTCTGATCTCGAGTCATGCTCATCTCCAAAATCCACCTCCAGAGCTATCTTACCAACAGGATATGCCGACTTACCAGGCACCACACCATGGAACACCGTATTGGACGGTTTAAGATTTTTATCTGTTAAACCCATGCGACGGAAAGTTTCATAATAAAGGATATTGATACCACTCCCTCCATCCATGAGTACCTTAGTGAACTTATAACCTCCCACCTGAGGTGCCACCACCAGAGCCAGATGACCCGGATTGTCAACCCGGGGTGGATGATCTTCTCTACTCCACACAATCGGCTGCTCGGACCAGCGCAAATAACAGGGCACCGCCGGTTCAACAGCATTCGCCGCCCTTTTATGGAGCTTCTGATCGCGCTTGTCCAAGCTAGTGGTGAAGACATGATACTGTCCGCTATTCAACTGCTTCGGGTTGCTCTGGTAACCCGACTGCTGTTGCTGCTGCTGATTGCCCTGATGATTATAGCCACCTTGGTTACCCTGATTACTTTGATTGTTATGTCCACCCTTATTACTGTGGAAGCCTAAACCGGAATTTCCTCCACCATAACCCGGCCCATTAGAGCCGGGGCCCGAACCGCCCCCTGGTCCATGATCATACCGGAAAGAATCAAAAATTTTGAACTCTTGCATGATGTAACAATCTTTCCAGAGGTGTGTGGACGGGTCCTCCTTCGTCCCATGCTTTGGACCGGGCTGGTTCAACAGATAAGACAAACGGTCCGGATTAGGACTTGGCCTTCCACCGCGCTGGGGTGGTTTACCCTTACGCCGCTGGCCCTTGTCGTGTGTATTAGTATTAGCCACAAAGTCTAAACCATGGTCCGCCTTACGCTTGCCGCAATGTCCATGACCCGCCGGGTTGTGGTGCTGCCCCTTGGCGTTGCCGCTCTTTTTTCCCTTCCCTGTCTTATCATCGTCAGACTCGGGATCCTTGGTACTATCAGAGTCGGCATACTTCACCAGTGCAGCCATGAGGGTTCCCATGTCATTACAATGACGTTTGATCCGTCCCAACTTCAACTTCAGGGGTTCAAACCGGCAATTGCCTTCCAATGTTAAAACTGCGGTGTCAGCATTGATGCGGTCCGATGAATGCAAAATCTCCGAAACCCGGCGCACCCAATGGGTTGTTGACTCTCCTTCCTCCTGGACACAGGCAGCTAAGTCCACAATTGACATGGGCTGCTTGCATGTATCCTTGAAATCCTGAATAAACCGGGCTCTCAACTCGGCCCATGACCTGATATAATTAGCCGGTAAGCTCTTTAACCAAGTGCGGGCTGTCCCTTCTAGCATCATGGTGAAGTATTCCGCACATGCCGCATCATCCACATCCAGCATCTCCATGGCCATCTCATAGCTTTCGACCCATGTTTCAGGGATAAATCGGCGGTGTAATTCGGCACCTTGCGCGGGCCCTTGAAATTCTTGGGCAGGCGCACATTGCTCAACGCCTGGACGAGACACAACAGTCCCTAAGAACTAGAGGTAACTCCTGGTTCCACCGATGTGGTTGGACGAACCGGAGTAAGCTGACGGGCTTCATGCTGCGGCCGCTAACTCGGCCTCTCTGCGTGCCCGAGCCCGGTCCACCACCTCCTGAGCATCACCAGCACCACCCGCCGGGTTATTGCCACAGGGAAGATCACGGTTCCGCGCATTGCTTGACACTACCGGTTCATCCATACGCCTGCTGTAACTCCGGCTTGGACGGGGAGTGGAATGAATCCGATCGCGACTATATGAATAAGCCTCCTGTTGAACCAAGGCTGTCTGAAGAAGCTCCTTAACCCGACGCGTCTCGACCGCCGCCGGAGAATCGCCTTCGATCGGGATGGCCGCCAGCCGTGAAGCGGCAGCAACAATGTTGTCCATCGGGTTAGAGTAATGAACCGGCGGCGTGGGGACAGGCGGTGTTACAATGTTGTTCTGATGAGGCGGATCCGCCAAACGTGGCTGAACCGGCGCCCCTGCTCCAGGTGCCTCCGCCCGGTTTGCCACCGGCGGATTACTGGTCCCTGCTCCTGGGGTGTTAAAGAGATTTCTAGCATCATAAACCGGCGGCGGGCGAGATCGGTGCCTCCTCTTCAGGACTTCGTTCGATGCACTCTGATCCAGCATAATCCGGTAAGCTTGTGCATCCAAAGTGGCCCGCTCCACGGCTATCCTGGTATCCTCAGCTGCTAAGTCGGCTTTGGCATGGGTGATCTGATCTTTCACTTTCGCGATTTCCGCATTGTGTGCATCGCGATCCGCCGGGTTAACCTCCGCCATCAGCGTTGCCAACGCGTCAAACAAATCAGATAGAACCTGAGCTGGCGGTCGCACAGGGCCTCCTGCTCCGGTCGCTGCCGCCGCTGCCGATCCGGAAATCATCGCCGATGCGGTCGAAGAGTGGAGCGCCGGTTGCATGCCGGCCATCAAGATCGCAACCCGGTTTGGCAGATCAAAGGGGTCCGAAATACTGTCGCCATCGGAACAGCCCCCAATCCGGCCATCTTGTAACTGATATAACAACCCGGTCTCTCCCATTGATGACTCGTCGCCGGAATAAACGACGGTCTCACCACCAGATTCCGATCTATCCTCAGATTCCCCTCCATGGATAACTCCCACGAAGGCACGCTTCATGACAGGCTTGACCCCGGCAGATCTCGCACGCTGAGCCGTTTCGACGAGGTCGGTGCAGATGTCCGGCTCAGGGCCCGGTTCGCCGATCTTGCCAATGAAAACGTGTATGCCACCAAAGGGGACCCGGTACCCGTACTCGATTGAGCCGGCCTCGGGGCCCCAGCCTGCATCGTCAATGTAGAGCTTGCCGCGACGACTCTTGGTCATCCGGCCCACAGCGTAACCCTTGAGTCCTTCGAAGTTGCCCTCCAAGAACTTGAAACCATCGTGCGATAGCCCCACGGTGGGCGCCAACTATCGTGGTTTTATGACGGCAGATGTCCGAGAGAAAGGACTTAGTCGCAGAGCCATCGCTATGGGTTAGCTAAAAGGGGTTAAAGCGGACAAGGGACGCAAGAGAGTTTTATACTTGTTCGGCCCCTTACGATGAAGGTAAAAGCCTACGTCTAGTTGTGATGGAATTGATGGGGTTTCGATGACCAGGGAGCGAATACGCTTTGCCTAAGTCTCGAGTTGTTGTCCGTTTGAACCGCCGCCGGGTCGTCCCCTTATATACATGGGTTGACGCCCGTCGGTTTACAGAATCCCGAGGCCGGCTCATAATCGTGTCCGGCTCGGTCTCTGCTACTTCTATCTTACAACACAAGTTTACATATCAATGCCGGTTTATGTCTACAGGCCTTAAACCGGCTTTGGGCCCTGGGCCTTCATGAAGCGTCACCGTGTGTCTTCATGGACTTTAGATACAGATGAACTACTTATGCGGTTAACCCGGCCTCTCTTGGCCGGTTTACGCCCAGTGGTAATATCCCCAACAGTAGTGGTTGTGGATATGGTTCGGGCGAATGCCCTGCCTGTCTTGCTGAGCGACGAACAAGGACATCCTGACCAGCGTGACTGATGCTGCCT
Source organism: Triticum aestivum (assembly GCF_018294505.1). Taxonomy (NCBI): domain Eukaryota; kingdom Viridiplantae; phylum Streptophyta; class Magnoliopsida; order Poales; family Poaceae; genus Triticum; species Triticum aestivum. The sequence continues at coordinate 267,010,770 of NC_057802.1, forward strand.
CCCCGCATCATCCTATTGTTTGTTTTTTCCCAATATGAAGCAACCGAGTTGAACAACATCCATAAATGGGGAAGAAAAGCAAGTGAAAAAGCCTGAAAGAAAGCTACAAGAAACTAAGGCGAATAATAACAGAGAAAAGTTCCGACATAATTATACATAGACTCATACATGAAGGGAAACATCATGGTGGGTACGACTACGCCCATACATGAAAAGAAACATCATGACAAGTACGACTACATCCGTACAACTAAGCATCATGAAAACCTCGGAGACTCTGACTTTCTAGTGCTCTGTTGGTCCTGCTGGGTCCTCTCCTGAGCTGGACTCGGATCCTGAACTGACGACGTTAACGGAAACCACTGGGTTAAAGGTAACACGACGACGCTGCCTCTAGGGCTCTCCCTCAGGGGCAGGTGCGGGATGATGCTGGAGCATAGGGGCCACAGTAGTAGCAAGAAGTGAAGCCCACTCGGCAGTGGCACTATGGGGAGTCACGGTCGAGGTGCCCGAGCTACTCGAATGAGTAATTGGGGTAGCTGGAGAGGTAGAAACTGCTGGAATAAAGGGGGTAAATCCTATGGAAGGTGAAGCGGGACTGGACCTAACGGCCACCAAAGCAGTGCGAGCACGAGTCAGCTCTCGGGCCAGCTCATAAATCAGAAGATAGCTAGTAGTGATATAGCGGGAAAGGTGGCTAGCAGGACTCTCGGCCGCCAGATCAATAATAGGAAAGCAGACACGCCCATCATCGTGCAGGGATGGGTAGTAGTAGAAGCCTCGGTGGGTCTGCATTTGGATCTTGATATAGCGTAGCTCAACGAGAATCTCAAACGCAGCAAACTGAACAACATGTGCGGGGGTAGAAGCGAAACCACTCCTAGAAGAACGGGTGTATGAACAAGATGTCGAACTGCAGCGCAAGGTAACCACCGTGTGATACCCGTATACTGAGGCTGCTAGGCGCTCCCGGTACACCCGATATATCGGGTCGTCACCGTGAGGATAGAGGCGACGCCATACGCCTTGAAGAAGGTGCGGTGAAGTGCATGGTGCCAGCTCCAACTGACACGCATACGGTACTGGAGCCATCTACACTCACAACCGGTAGCCAGTTAGTAAAAATAACAAATCAAATGCATGCCATGCAGCAATCAGATGCAAACACTACCGACACTCGAAACTAATCTAACTACCGTTCAACTAACGCGTCGGCGGTCTAGCGTGTCCTACAGTCAGCACGACTTTGATACCAAGCGTTGTGGCACCCCGGCTCAAAGCAACCGGTTTACCTTGCATTGCCAGCCCAGAGATCTAGTCTTCTGGCAACACACAACAACTTGGTACAGAAAACAACCAATTTATTGATGCTAGCGGAAGCATAGGTTCGATATTATATCAGATAGCGAGGCCAAGCGGCACACACGGTGCAGCTGAACGGTATGTACATTATTTAATGAACATGAAGGGGCCTCGATCACGACAACTACGCAGCAACAGAACGACGATGAAGCGGAACTCCATAGCACATGGACACCGATGTGGACACGGTCTAGACACGGGAAGCACTCCAATCTGGTAAGACTTTCCTGAAAGCTGGCATGGCACGCCAGCTGAGTACATTGAATGTACTTGCAAGCTCACAACAAATAAAAGCATAATGACAAACAATAGTATGACAATTAAGCAGGTTAAATGCAATGCTTCAACATACTACTCATGAAGTGAACATGCATGTGCATTGAGTCCCTCGGACTCACTTACCATACGGGTTACCTCGTAACCAAACTCATCAATATGGTCATCACTCCCAGATTACAAAGGAAACCAACTCTTTGGTTCCAACAACAACCATCTTCATAGTTTCAACAATCTCATCTCATAACCAGTGCCAACCATATAACTTTAGTGTGCATGATTAAATTATTTATGTTGATCCATGGTGTGACCTACTACGAAGTTGGTTCATAACCGAGGATGCGGCTATCGATAGATTTAACACACACTCTGTAGAGGCTAGCACACTGTACCCACACCATGGAATCCATGGCCTCGAACTCCCATTCGGGTGGACCAACGACATTCCGACAGAACCAACCCATTGCCATGACACTCTCCCGGCCACTCCGACCAACTCCCCTCTGGGATAAGTCATGGGTGGCCCTGATGTCAACCCATGACATCCACGGCCACCGTCTTGGCAAAACATAAACAGTCCCAAACGGGGACAAGGTACCTTAACAACAACATGCACACAAGGTTATGTCTGCTTACCGGGCCAGGGTACCACACGCCCATAACCATCCCTCATTGGAGGCACCGACCAGAGGCATGACAATGGACCAAATAAGGGCCTTCCCATAAAGGCAAGTGTGGTTGCACTGGAAGCTTGATTCGGTGGCACCATGACCCGATCAACATTATGTTCAAGTTGAATTATCATTAGGTTTAACTTGAAATAAAAGAACTCGAGTCATAGTATGCCATGAACATGCAACTATCGGACATGCAACTATATCCACATATTACTGAAATGAAACAGATCAACATCACAGAAGACACTGGTTTTAACTCAATCATTTTTAGTTATGACATTAGCATGGTGAAAATAATAATCCATTTTATGAAAATAATACCGATCATTACCAAACCATAGTCATGCTACCAAAATTATACTACTGCATCACACTAGTCCATGCACTCAAGTACTACAGCAAGCTAAACATTCCAAGTATAACAACTGAAACAATATAAGCAATATTATTTAAATGATTTAATGCATGAAATAAACCATATTCAAGTTGGAAAATCTCATAGTTATTGAAATGACACCATGAAAATATTTGTGTGGCTTGCCTTAGTAGAGAGGAGGGTCACACTCCTCCTGGTCCTCCTCAAGGCAAGTTTCTCCTTCTGAAAATAATTAAACACAGCAAAAGAAAATATCAAGAACCACTCTGAAATTCACCAAAAATTCTAGACAGCAAATAAAAATCTCATATTTGGTGTGCTGCTAGAATATTCCAATACAAAACAAATGCAAAAGGAATCAACTCATTTGGACTTATAGATTAGGAGTTAGAGCTAGTCAAAGTTTCTGGACAAAATGATTTAAATTTGAATAGAAATAAATACCAGAGGGGGTGACGTCGAAGGCGTATTTCAGAGAATACACCTCCACTCGTACCACTTCGGGCGCGAGTGGAGAGGCTGACAGCGGGACCCACATGTCAGGTTTTCAGAGAGAGAGAGAGAGAGAGAGGGAAACGGAGGAGAGGTGGCGCGTCGCCGGCGTTTCTACGACGAGGAGAGGTCGGCGGCCGCCAAGGAAAGGATAGGGGGATGCGCAATTCTACGGCGAACACACACGTACCCGAAATGCAGCGATGGGTGGACGAACGAGGTCGGCGAGGGCATCTCCAACAGCTGCAGTGGGCGGAGCTCATTCAGGAACAAGATGTCGGCGTCGTGAGGTCGCTCTAGTGGCTCTGGTGGCATCACCGAGCACCAGTGGACCACCAGGAACACGCCCACGCAGTCGGTCGAGCTCGAGAGTCACTGGAGTGGGAGGGGCAGAGAAAGGGGATCGCCGGGGATCTAGGGCCAGTGGCATGCCCGGCCGTGCTGCGGCTTCCTACGGTGTCGTGGAGGTTGAGTGGGTGGAGAGGTGAGCAGAAATGAGCTCGAGCGGGCCCTATTTGTAGTCGTGCCCGAGGCGGGGGTCGAGAGCTTGACGGGTCTCTAGAAGCGGCACACAGTGACGAGAAGCGTAAGTGAGAGGGGGAGAAGGCTCCAGGGCTCAGACGGCCACTGTTCGAGCTAGGGAACGAGCACAGGACGCACGGGAGGGCACTGACTCGAGCATGGGGGCACTGTGCTCATCTGGCGCAGGGCGCGCGTGATCGCTGTGGCGGCTCCGGCGTCGGCAAGCGGCAACGAGGGTGCTGGAGTGGTGAAACGAGGCTGGTGGCGTGGTGCAGCATGCTGGGCTCAAAGCTGAGACGAACACGAGCGAAACAGAGGCTCAGGCGCGACGCAGAGCGCGTTGACTACGTGCTGGAGCCCGTGTCCTCACGTGGTCACCACACGCACTGTGCCAACGTGATGCCCAGGTGATGCCAAACCTTGTCTAGGCTATCGACCGTGCATTATTTAGGCCAGGAAAGGAGTGAACACACTACTAGGATGATTGAGTTGATCACAACACTTACTGAAAGTTTCTGGATAGAAACTTGCGGCCAAATTAGTGATCAAACCAGGAAGAGTTAGGAGCTGAGCTTTGGGTTTAGTGTTAGGTTACTAAGGTAACGATGAAGGAAATATGCCCTAGAGGCAATAATAAAGTTATTATTTATTTCCTCATATCATGATAAATGTTTATTATTCATGCTAGAATTGTGTTAACCGGAAACATAATACATGTGTGAATACATAGACAAACATAGTGTCACTAGTATGCCTGTTCTTGACTAGCTTGTTAATCGAAGATGGTTGAGTTTCCTAGCCATGGACATGAGTTGTCATTTGATTAACGGGATCACATCATTAGGAGACTGATGTGATTGACTTGACCCATTCCGTTAGCTTAGCACTTGATCGTTTAGTATGTTGCTATTGCTTTCTTCATGACTTATACATGTTCCTATGACTATGAGATTATGCAACTCCCGTTTATCGGAGGAACACTTTGTGAGCTACCAAATGTCACAACGTAACTGGGTGATTATAAAGGTGCTCCACAGGTGTCTCCGAAGGTACTTGTTGAGTTGGCGTACTTCGAGATTAGGATTTGTCACTCCGATTGTCGGAGAGGTATCTCTGGGCCCTCTCGGTAATGCACATCACTATAAGCCTTGCAAGCAATGTGACTAATGAGTTAGTTGCAGGATGATGCATTACGGAACGAGTAAAGAGACTTTCCGGTAACGAGATTGAACTAGGTATTGAGATACCGACGATCGAATCTCGGGCAAGTAACATACCGATGACAAAGGGAACAACATATGTTGTTATGCGGTTTGACCGATAAAGATCTTTGTAGAATATGTGGGAGCCAATATGAGCATCCAGGTTCCGCTATTGGTTATTGACCGGAGACGTGTCTCGGTCATGTCAACATAGTTCTCGAACCCGTAGGGTCCGCACGCTTAAAGTTTGGTGACGATCGGTATTATGAGTTTTTGTGTTTTGATATACCGAAGGTAGTTCGGAGTCCCGGATATGATCTCAGACATGACGAGGAGTCTTGAAATGGTCAAAACATAAAGATCGATATATTGGATGACTATATTTGGACACCGGAAGTGTTCCGAGTGGTTTCGGAGAAAACCGGAGTGCCGGAGGGTTACCGGAACCCCCCCGGGAGAAATAATGGGCCTTATGGGCCTTAGTGGAGAGAGAGAGGGCTTTCCTAGGGAAGGCCGCGCGCCCCTCCCCCTCTGGTCCGAATTGGACTAGGAAAGGGGGCGGCGCCCCCCTTTCCTTCTCCCTCTCCCCCTTCCTTTCCCCCTCCTAGTAGGAGTAGGAAAGAGGATAGTCCTACTCTTTCTAGGAGGTGGACTCCTCCTCCTAGCGTGCCCACAAGGGGCTGGCCGGCCTCCCCCTTGCTCCTTTATATACGGGGGCAGGGGGCACCTCTAGACACACAAGTTGATCTGTTGATCTCTCCCAGCAGTGTGCGATGCCCCCCCCACCATATTCCACCTCGGTCATATCATAGCGGTGCTTAGGCGAAGCCCTGCGTCGGTAGCAACATCATCACCGTCATCATGCCGTCGTGCTGAAGGAACTTTCCCGTGAAGCTCTGCTGGATCGGAGTTCGCGGGACGTCATCGAGCTGAACGTGTGCTGAACTCGGAGGTGCCGTATGTTCGGTACTTGGATCGGTCGGATCGTGAAGACGTACGACTACAGCAACCGCGTTGTGCTAACGCTTCCGCTTTCGGTGTACGAGGGTACGTGGAAAACACTCTCCCCTCTCGTTGCTATGCATCACCATGATCTTGCGTGTGCGTAGGAAAATTTTGAAATTACTACGTCCGCATCCGAGCCAGGTTTTATGCGTAGATGTTATATGCACGAGTAGAACACAAGTGAGTTGTGGGCGATACAAGTCATACTGCTTACCAGCATGTCATACTTTGGTTCAGCGGTATTGTTGGATGAAGCGGCCCGGACCGACATTACACGTATGCTTACGCGAGACTGGTTCTACCGACGTGCTTTGCACATAGGTGGATGGCGGGTGTCAGTTTCTCCAACTTTAGTTGAACCGAGTGTGGCTACGCCCGGTCCTTGAGAAGGTTAAAACATCACTAACTTGACGATCTATCGTTGTGGTTTTGATGTGTAGGTAAGAACGGTTCTTGCTTAGCCCGTAGCAGCCACGTAAAACTTGCAACAACAAAGTAGAGGACGTCTAACTTGTTTTTGCAGGGCATGTTGTGATGTGATATGGTCAAGGCATGATGCTATATTTTTATGAGATGATCATGTTTTGTAACCGAATTATCGGCAACTGGCAGGAGCCATATGGTTGTCGCTTTATTGTATGCAATGCAATCGCCCTGTAAGTGCTTTGCTTTATCACTAAGCGGTAGTGATAGTCGTAGAAGCAATAGTTGGCGAGACGACAACGATGCTACGATGGAGATCAAGGTGTCGTGCCGGTGATGATGGTGATCATGACGGTGCTTCGGAGATGGAGATCACAAGCACAAGATGATGATGACCATATCATATCACTTATATTGATTGCATGTGATGTTTATCTTTTATGCATCTTATTTCCCTTTGATTGACTGTAGCATTATAAGATGATCTCTCACTAAATTTCAAGATAAAATTGTTCTCCCTGAGTATGCACCGTTGCCAAAGTTCGTCGTGCCAAGACACCATGTGATGATCGGGTGTGATAAGCTCTACGTTCATCTACAATGGGTGCAACCCAGTTTTGCACACGCAGAATACTCAGGTTAAACTTGATGAGCCTAGCATATGTAGATATGGCCTCAGAACACTCAGACCGAAAGGTCGAGCGTGAATCATATAGTAGATATGATCAAAATAGTGATGTTCACCATTGAAAACTACTCCATCTCACGTGATGATCGGACATGGTTTAGTTGATTTTGATCACGTGATCACTTAGATGATTAGAGGGATGTCTATCTAAGTGGGAGTTCTTAAGTAATATGATTAAATGAACTTAAATTTATCATGAACTTAGTACCTGATAGTATTTTGCTTGTCTATGTTGATTGCAGATAGATGGCCCGTGCTGTTGTTTCGTTGAATTTTAATGCGTTCCTTGAGAAAGAAAAGTTGAAAGATGACGGTAGCAATTACACGGACTGGGTCCGTAACTTGAGGATTATCCTCATTGCTGCACAGAAGAATTACGTCCTGGAAGCACCGCTGGGTGCCAGGCCTGCTGCAGATGCAACTGACGACGTTAAGAACATCTGGCAGAGCAAAGCTGATGACTACTCAATAGTTCAGTGTGCCATGCTTTACGGCTTAGAACTGGGGCTTCAACGACGTTTTGAACGTCATGGAGCTTATGAGATGTTCCAGGAGTTGTAATATCTCAAGCAAATGCCCGGATTGAGAGATATGAAGTCTCCAATAAGTTCTACAGCTGCAAGATTGAGGAGAATAGTTCTGTCAGTGAACATATACTCAAAATGTCTGGGTATAACAATCACTTGATTCAACTGGGAGTTAATATTCCAGATGATAGTGTCATTGACATAATTCTTCAATCACTGCCACCAAGCTACAAGAGCTTCTTGATGAACTATAATATGCAAGGGATGGATAAGACAATTCCCGAGCTCTTCGCGATGCTAAAGGCTGCGGAGGTAGAAATCAAGAAGGAGCATCAAGTGTTGATGGCCAACAAGACCACCAGTTTCAAGAAAAAGGGCAAAGGGAAGAAGAAGGGGAACTTCAAGAAGAACAGCAAACAAGTTGCTGCTCAAGAGAGGAAACCCAAGTCTGGACCTAAGCCAGAGACTGAGTGCTTCTACTGCAAGCAGACTGGTCACTGGAAGTGGAACTGCCCCAAGTATTTGGCGGATAAGAAGGATGGCAAGGTGAACAAAGGTATATGTGATATACATGTTATTGATGTGTACCTTACTAGAGCTCGCAGTAGCACCTGGGTATTCGATACTGGTTCTGTTGCTAATATTTGCAACTCGAAATAGGGACTACAGATTAAGCGAAGACTGGCTAAGGACGAGGTGACGATGCGCGTGGGAAAATGGTTCCAAAGTCGATGTGATCGCCTTCGGCACGCTACCTCTACATCTACCTTCAGAATTAGTTTTAGACCTAAATAATTGTTATTTGGTGCCAGCGTTAAGCATGAACATTATATCTGGATCTTGTTTGATGCGAGACGGTTATTCATTTAAATATGAGAATAATGGTTGTTCTATTTATATGAGTAATATCTTTTATGGTCATGCACCCTTGAAGAGTGGTCTATTTTTGTTGAATCTCGATAGTAGTGATACACATATTCATAATGTTGAAGCCGAAAGATGCAGAGTTCATAATGATAGTGCAACTTATTTGTGGCACTGCCGTTTGGGTCATATTGGTGTAAAGCGCATGAAGAAACTCCATACTGCTGGACTTTTCGAATCACTTAATTATGAATCACTTGGTACTTGCGAACCATGCCTTATGGGCAAGATGACTAAAACGCCGTTCTACGGAACAATGGAGCGAGCAACAGATTTGTTGGAGATCATACATACTAATGTATGTGGTCCGATGAATGTTGAGGCTCGCGGCGGGTATCGTTATTTTCTCACCTTCACACATGATTTGAGCAGATATGGGTATATCTACTTAATGAAACATAAGTCCGAAACATTTGAAAAGTTCAAAGAATTGCAGAGTGAAGTGGAAAATCATCGTAACAAGAAAAATAAAGTTTCTATGATCTGATCGTGGAGGAGAATATTTGAGTTACGAGTTTGGTCTACATTTGAAACAATGTGGAATAGTTTCACAACTCACGCCACCCGGAACACCACAGCGTAATGGTGTGTCCGAACGTCATAATCGTACTTTACTAGATATGGTGCGATCTATGATGTCTCTTACTGATTTACCGCTATCGTTTTGGGGTTATGCTTTAGAGACGACTGCATTCACGTTAAATAGGGCACCATCAAAATCCGTTGAGATGACACCTTATGAACTGTGGTTTGGCAAGAAACCAAAGTTGTCGTTTCTTAAAGTTTGGGGCTGCGATGCTTATGTGAAAAAGCTTCAACCTGATAAGCTCGAACCCAAATCGGAGAAATGTGTCTTCATAGGATACCCAAAAGAAACTGTTGGGTACACCTTCTATCACAGATCCGAAGGCAAGACATTCGTTGCTAAGAATGGATCCTTTCTAGAGTAGGAGTTTCTCTCGAAAGAAGTCAGTGGGAGGAAAGTAGAACTTGATGAGGTAACTATACTTGCTCCCTTATTGGAAAGTAGTTCATCACAGAAATCTGTTTCTGTGACTCCTACACCAATTAGTGAGGAAGCTAATGATGATGATCATATAACTTTAGATCAAGTTACTACCGAACCTCGCAGGTCAACCAGAGTAAGATCCGCACCAGAGTGGTACGGTAATCCTATTCTGGAGGTCATGTTACTTGACCAAGGCGAACCTACGAACTATGAAGAAGCGATGGTGAGCCCAGATTCCGCAAAATGGCTTGAGGCCATGAAATCTGAGATGGGATCCATGTATGAGAACAAAGTGTGGACTTTGGTTGACTTGCCCGATGATCGGCAAGCCATAGAAAATAAATGGATCTTCAAGAAGAAGACTGACGCTGACGGTAATGTTACTGTCTACAAAGCTCGACTTGTTGCAAAAGGTTTTCGACAAGTTCAAGGAGTTGACTACGATGAGACTTTCTCACCCGTAGCGATGCTTAAGTCTGTCCGAATCATGTTAGCAATTGCCGCATTTTATGATTATGAAATTTGGCAAATGGATGTCAAAACTGCATTCTTGAATGGATTTTTGGAAGAAGAGTTGTATATGATGCAACCGGAAGGTTTTGTCGATCCAAAGGGAGCTAACACCAGTGATCCATTTATGGACTGGTGCAAGCCTCTCGGAGTTGGAATAAACGTTTTGATAGTGTGATCAAAGCATATGGTTTTATACAGACTTTTGGAGAAGCCTATATTTACAAGAAAGTGAGTGGGAGATCTGTAGCATTTCTAATATTATATGTGGATGACATATTACTGATTGGAAATGATATAGAATTTCTGGATAGCATAAAAGGATACTTAAAAGTTTTTCAATGAAAGACCTCAGTGAAGCTACTTATATATTGGGCATCAAGATCTATAGAGATAGATCATGACGCTTGATAGGACTTTCACAAAGCACATACCTTGACAAAGTTTTGAAAAAGTTCAAAATGGATCAAGAAAAGAAAGGGTTCTTTCCTATGTTACAAGGTGTGAAATTGAGTCAAACTCAATGCCCGACCACTGCAGAAGATAGAGAGAAAATGAAAGTTGTTCCCTATGCTTCAGCCATAGGCTCTATCATGTATGCAATGCTGTGTACCAGACCTGATGTGTGCCTTGCTATTAGCTTAGCAGGGAGGTACCAAAGTAGTCCAGGAGTGGATCACTGGACAGCGGTCAAGAACATCCTGAAATACCTGAAAAGGACTAAGGATATGTTTCTCGTTTATGGAGGTGACAAAGAGCTAGTCGTAAATGGTTACGTCGATGCAAGCATTGACACTGATCCGGACGATTCTAAATCGCAAACCGGATACGTGTTTACATTGAACGGTGGAGCTGTCACTTGGTGCAGTTCTAAACAAAGCGTCGTGGCGGGATCTACGTGTGAAGCGGAGTACATAGCTGCTTCGGAAGCAGCAAATGAAGGAGTCCAGATGAAGGAGTTCATATCCGATCTAGGTGTCATACCTAGTGCATCGGGTCCAATGAAAATCTTTTGTGACAATACTGGTGCAATTGCCTTGGCAAAGGAATCTAGATTTCACAAGAGGACCAAGCACATCAAGAGACACTTCAATTCCATCCGGGACCAACTCCAGGTGGAAGACATAGAGATTTGCAAGATACATACGGATCTGAATGTTGCAGACCCGTTGACTAAGCCTCTTCCACGAGCAAAACATGATCAGCACCAAAACTCCATGGGTGCTAGAATCATTACTGTGTAATCTAGATTATTGACTCTAGTGCAAGTAGGAGACTGAAGGAAATATGCCCTAGAGGCAATAATAAAGTTATTATTTATTTCCTCATATCATGATAAATGTTTATTATTCATGCTAGAATTGTATTAACCGGAAACATAATACTTGTGTGAATACATAGACAAACATATTGTCAGTAGTATGCCTCTACTTGACTAGCTCGTTAATCGAAGATGGTTGAGTTTCCTAGCCATGGACATGAGTTGTCATTTGATTAACAGGATCACATCATTAGGAGAATGATGTGATTGACTTGACCCACTCCGTTAGCTTAGCACTTGATCGTTTAGTATGTTGCTATTGCTTTCTTCATGACTTATACATGTTCCTATGACTATGAGATTATGCAACTCCCGTTTACCGGAGGAACACTTTGTGTGCTACCAAACGTCACAACGTAACTGGGTGATTATAAAGGTGCTCTACAGGTGTCTCCGAAGGTACTTGTTGAGTTGGCCTATTTCGAGATTAGGATTTGTCACTCCGATTGTCGGAGAGGTATCTCTGGGCCCTCTCGGTAATGCACATCATTGTAAGCCTTGCAAGCAATGTGACTAATGAGTTAGTTGCGGGATGATGCATTACAGAACGAGTAAAGAGACTTGCCGGTAACGAGATTGAACTAGGTATTGAGATATCGACGATCGAATCTCGGGCAAGTAACATACCGATGAGAAAGGGAACAACGTATGTTATTATGCGGTTTGACCGATAAAGATCTTCGTAGAATATGTGGGAGCCAATATGAGCATCCAGGTTCCGCTATTCGTTATTGACCAGAGACGTGTCTCGGTCATGTCTACACAGTTCTCGAACCCGTAGGGTCCGCACGCTTAAAGTTTGGTGACGATCGGTATTATGAGTTTTTGTGTTTCGATGTACTGAAGGTAGTTCGAAGTCCCGAATATGATCACGGACATGACGAGGAGTCTCAAAATGGTTGAGACGTAAAGATCAATATATTGGACGACTCTATTTGGACACCGGAAGTGTTCCGAGTGGTTTCGGAGAAAACCGGAGTGCCGGAGGGTTACCGGAACCCCCCGGGAGAAATAATGGGCCTTATGGGCCTTAGTGGAGAGAGAGAGGGATGGCCTAGGGCAGGCCGCGCGCCCCTCCCCCTCTGGTCCGAATTGGACTAGGAGAGGGGGGGCGGCGCCCCCCTTTCCTTCTCCCCTCCCCCTTCCTTTCCCCCTCCTAGTAGGAGTAGGAAAGAGGGGAGTCCTACTCCTGCTAGGAGGAGGACTCCCCCTCCTAGCGCGCCCACAAGGGGCCGGTCGGCCTCCCCCTTGCTCCTTTATATATGGGGGCAGGGGGCACCTCTAGACACACAAGTTGATCTGTTGATCTCTCCCAGCCGTGTGCGGTGCCCCCCTCCACCATATTCCACCTCGGTCATATCGTAGCGGTGCTTAGGTGAAGCCCTACGTCAGTAGCAAAATCATCACCGTCATCATGCCGTCGTGCTGACGGTACTCTCCCGTGAAGCTCTGCTGGATCGGAGTTCGCGGGACGTCATCGAGCTGAATGTGTGCTGAACTCGGAGGTGCCGTATGTTCGGTACTTGGATCGGTCGGATCGTGAAGACGTACGACTACATCAACCGCGTTGTGCTAACGCTTCTGCTTTCGGTCTACGAGGGTACATGGACAACACTCTCCCCTCTCATTGCTATGCATCACCATGATCTTGTGTGTGCATAGGAAATTTTTTAAATTACTACGTTCCCCAACAAATGATGCTCAAGAAAATTCAGCTCCAAAAGATCAAGGAATAATGCACTTGTTGTACAAACTACATTTTCTGTTCAGAATGCAAATGATTTTCCCAAGCAAAATTCGGCCACATGACCACATGATATTTTTGCATTAGGTGATGAGGCATTGTCCAAAGGGTCTGTGAGAATTTTGTCACATTTTTGTGGGCAAGAAAAAGAGGGGTTCCTTTTGGAGTGAAAGTGAAAATATTCCATTTTCAGGGTGAAAATGAATATTTTCCTTAGAAGAATTTTTTCCAAATCATTATGATGATGCATGGGAGGTCAAGAGAGGTTGTGAGAGGTGAGTGGAGTCACTTGGGTGAAAATCAAAATAATTCCCAAGTGCTATGTCCAAATAAATTAACTCAAAATCCAAATAAAAAAGGAAAAAGGCAAAGGAAAATCATGATGGCAAAAACTAGGTTGTCACAACAACTTCGCAAGTCCTTCAAGATACCCGAGCACACAATCAACTTCGAAGAGATTGACCTCCAAGAGGACTTGTCTTATCATGAGCATCCCGTTGCCATTCTTGAAGAAACCGAGCGAAAAATTCGCAACAAGTCGATCAAGTTCCTCAAAGTTAAGTGGTCTCACCATTCCCACCGAGAAGCTACTTGGGAGCGCGAGGATCACCTCCGTTCCGAATTTCCAGAGTTCTTTCAGTCCTAGATCTCAGGACGAGATCCTTTTGTAGTGGAGGAGAGTTGTGACACCCCATTTGTAACACCTCCCATTTTGGCAATGTATTGAACTTGATCTTCATCTAATTCCTTGTGGGTCTATCCTTGTTGGCTTCATTTTTTTGCTTGCTTTCTTATTATTATTTATTGCATTGACTTGTCATTCCTTGTTATATTCCTCTATGCCATCATATGTTGCATCATGATCATGTCAAGTGTTGCATTGTGCTTGTGTCATTTTGCATTCTCATAATCATCATGTGCATTGTGTTGTTCATGCATGACATTTTATTGCATGCCCCATGTGTGATCCATGCATCATCACCTCCTTCCTTTTCTTTTTGCAAGTGCCACTTCTCCCTTCTCCATTAATGTTCATTTTCTCCCCAATATTCTAGCACCATGACCTAAACCTCTCTGCCAAATTTCAGCTCATTTAAAGTTGTTTTGGTTGGGTTCAAAAATTCCCCAAGTTTGAATTATATTCAAACATGTTTTATTTTTCTATCCCTAAAAATGTCCAAGGCAATTATTTGAAATACTACAATATTTAATGATCATGGGAATATGTTTATATTTACCAAACTCCTCTTCTATGTCCCTCGCCTTTTTCCATTGGTGTTTTTCTGTCTGAAGAAATTGCAGAAAAGGAAAAGGGAGCAGCAGCCCGGCAGCAGCAGCCTACCTGGGCCTCGGCCTCCCAGCGCGGCGCAGCCAGCCCTGCGCGCCAGCCAACCCAGAGCCCCGCGGCCTAGCTCCCACTGGCACGCGCCTTCTCCTTTCTTTTCTCACCGGCGCACCCGCTCGCCCCTCTGTGGTTCAGCCACGTGGCCTGTTCGGCAACGCCTGCCAGCCTCTGGCAACATCGCACCCGCGCGGCACCTTTTCGTCAACCTCACGCCATGCCATGGGGACCGCGAGCACGAGCGCGTCACCGCTCTGTCCCGTCGCCCTGGCCCCCCTATATTGCCATCTCCTTGTCCAGGGAAACCATAGAGTTCCCCTCTACCTCCTCCCCCGCCGCCAGGTGAGCTCCGGCCACCAGATCCGTCACCTGCACCCTTCCCGAGCGCCTGCGAGGATGTCCCTCTTCTTTATCGACGTCCGCTATGTCGTCTACGTCCTCTACTTCCCTAGGGGACGCCAAGACGCCATGGACTTCTTCTTCTTCCCCTCAGTGCCCGTAGCTTTTCGATCGCCGCCGTGATCGCCTCCGTCCATCTCTCGTCGATCCGAGCGCACCCACGTGCCTTTCCCCACTCGTTTGCTTGCTCTGACGCCGTTTGCCGCAATCGCCCGAGCTCATCACCATTGGGACTTGTCTCCGGCGAGTACCCCAACCCCCGTAGGTCGGTTGCTCGTGTCCGTCTTGCTCGCCGCACTAGATAGGGTCGATCCGCACCCTCAGCCGCTTGCCTAGGCCCATTGCGCGTCATGTTCGCCCCGTCGTCGCTGTCTCTGACCCCTCATCGCCGGCATCACTTTCGTTGTCGTCCGGCGTCGTGCTTGTCATGCGTGCGTGCGGGATTCCGTGGTGGTCATTTTGCGCCCCTCCGCCGTGCCGTAAGGTCATCGGAGCAACTCCGGCGAGGCCCTCCGCCGTGCTCTGTCCACCACTGGCCCATTCCCCTGCTTCCTCTATTTTGGAGGCTGCCGTGAGTAACTGCCATGTGGGACCCCATGGGACCCACCTGTCATACTCACAGGGGACCAGGCCCCACATGCCAGTCTCTCCCTCGCTTTTTCTTTTTCTTTTATTTCAAATCCAGGGATTATTCCCATTCTGGCATATGGAATCTTTCCATTTCGGGCATGTCCACTTCTGGACATTCCAATTATGGAAATTGCCAAATCAGTTTAATTCCATTTTAGGTAGTTTTTCACTTAGATCACTTGTGAGCATTTTACTACAGCAACCCCTACATATTATATAATCTATTGGGGTAGCAAAATTCCACCAATCCAATGGTGGCATCCGTTTTATGCATTTGAGCAAGTTTGCACACACGCCATTTTAACATTACATTGTTTTGTCATTTTTGTGTCATTTAATGCAAATATGCCATGTGATAGTTTTGCACCTGCATAGCTTCATTTTCATGTCTACTTCATGCTAGATTTCATTCCATGCCATAAAGTGCACTGTGATGAGTGGCACAAGATTGCTAACATGAGAACCTGAATCTGTTTCTCCCATGTCATGCTTATTTTGGTGTCTGGAACTGTTATATTATGATGCCATGTTTATTTGATGCTACCATCAAATCTATGCATATCTTGGAGATGTCCAGTAAGCATGTTTTTGAGATCATGTTATTCTCTATCCATCCATGCCCTTGTTTGCAATTATAGCCTACTGTAGCTTGTTCTTTTCATGCTCTCAAGTTGCTTGAAAATATATATGTCAGCTTGTTAACATCAAGTTCATTTTTGCAAAGTGTATAGCTAGTATCCAGTAAATTTCACCAAGTCCAGTAAATTCTGTTTCTGCCATGTCTAGTAAATTCCACGAAGTCTGAAAACCTGTTGTCATTTGCAATCTTGCCATGATGTTTTAAACATATTGTAGTGAGTTTTAGCAGTAGCTCAGTAATCATGTTTTGTAGTGCTTGACATGTACTTAAATGCCATGCCATCCTTTTTCATGTTGCTGTGATGTAGCATATTTAGGCTTTGCATCCAAGTTGTCATGTTGTTGTTTTCAACAGATTGCATTGTATATGGTTTTGCTATTCATTTTCAAACCGTTCATCCATTTCCAGTGATCTTTATATCGATTTCAACGGAAATCTTCCAATCTTTCCAGTGGCATGCTTGGTTTACCAAGATTCTTCCCATATCCATCTTGTCTTCACCATTTCCATCTCATTGACGTGTCCCTCGTTCCGGTAGAACCGTAGCTCCATGCATAACGTTCTTCATATGCATTCATGTGAGAATTGCATGAAGTATTTGTTCAATGTCATGCCTTGTTTCTTTACTGTATGCTAGTGCTTCTTGTGGGTAGTTCTGGGAAACGAGGTCGAGTTTGAGGACCCTGTCGAGTACGTACACGAGGAGCAAGTTTTGGATACCACTAAGGACAATCCAGGCAAGATGATCATTACCCTCGATATCACTACTATCTTTGCTTGCCAGTTGTTCATTGCTATCGCTATGTTGCGCTACCTACCACTTGTTTATCAAGCCTCCTAAATTGCCATGTTAAGCCTCTAAACCACCTTCCTAGCAAACCGTTGTTTGGCTATGTTACCGCTCACTACTAGGAAAAGGCCTGCTAGTGGCGCACCTGTTTTGCCTACTAATGGTGCACTACAGGTGCGCCACTAGCATCACGCCATTAGAATTTTTTACTAATGGCGCACCATTACTAACATTTTCGAAAAACCGTTGTTTGGCTATGTTACCGCTCACTACTAGGAAAAGGCCTGCTAGTGGCGCACCTGTTTTGCCTACTAATGGCGCACTACAGATGCGCCACTAGCATCACGCCATTAGAATTTTTTACTAATGGCGCACCATTACTAACATTTTTTTTCAAAAAAACTTCAGAAATATTTTTTTCAATTTATTTTTCTTAATCTCGGGTCACTATGGCTTAATCTCCAGTCAAATCGCACTCCATGGTCAAACTTCCCGAAAGGTCACCCATCCTCACACTACTCCAGCCCAAGCACGCTTAACTTCAGAGTTCTATCCAACCCCAGCACCAGCTCACTTCACAGGCACTTGTCGATATATCTAGCATATCAATCCTATTAAACCTTGTTGATGTCTAGGACTTTGTTCAAGTTCATGTTCATGAGTGTGATGAAATTTTGAAATAATATTTCAAACTTCCCGGTCATATTACGTATCATATTTTGAATAAAAATTCCAAATTTTTTTTTTGAAACCAATTTTTTTTCTGTTACTAGTGGTGCACCTAGCAAATGGTGCGCCACTAGTAAGTTTGAACTTTTCGAGTAGATGATTTTTCATATAAATTTTTTTAATCCGAGTTCGTATGCAAAAGTTATGCCCATTTTACAAATTCCAGAGAGATTTTGCAAATAAAGTCGAAATTCATATTTGTAAATTTTCCCAACAACTAGACCACATATGACATGGGAAACTTATTTTATTTTATTTTTTTGACATTTCCATCATTTTCTTTTATTTGTTCTAAAACTGAAAAAGGCGGTCCAGTCGTGCGCCATTACTAGTTTAACTAGTAATGGCGCACCACACCCAGGGTGCGCCATTACTAACTTTGAAAAAAAAAATAAAAAAAAATTGTTAGTAGTGGCGCATCGAGGGTGTGGTGCGCCATTACTAGTTTTGAAAAAAAATAAAAAAAATTTGTTAGTAGTGGCGCACCGAGGGTGTGGTGCGCCATTACTAGTTAAACTAGTAATGGCGCACTATCCCCTGGTGCGCCATTACTAGTTTTGAAAAAAAAATTGTTAGTAGTGGCGCACCGTGGATGTGGTGCGCCATTAGTATTTGGACACTAATGGCGTACCAACACATGGTGCGCCATTAGTATATAGTAGTGGCGCACCACATGTGTGGTGCGCCATTAGTGTCCATATTATCTATAGCCCTTTTACTAGTAATGGCTTGCTCAGCCCCTCTTATAGCGTTGCTAGTTGCAGGTGCAGTCTAGGTTGTTCCATGTTGGGACATGGATATGTTGGGATATCACAATATCTCTTATTTAATTAATGCATATATATACTTGGTAAAGGGTGGAAGGCTTGGCCTTTTGCTGGGTGTTTTGTTCCACTCTTGTCGCCTTAGTTTCCTCATACCGGTGTTATGTTCCTTGAATTTGTGTTCCTAACGCGGTCGGGGTTCATGGGCCCCCCTTGATAGTTCACTTTGAATAAAAGTCTTCCAGCAAGATCCAAGTTTGGTTTTACCATTTTCCTAATAACAACTAAAATTTGCATTGGGAGTAATTAACCCGAGGATTCTTAATCAACAACCCGGGCCAGTGCTCCTCATGAGTGTTGGTCCAAACCGGGTAGACTACTGGGCCACTTCGGGGAAACTCGACGTCTGGTTTAACTCGTAGGATGTCCCATCCAATCGTGTCCTGAGACGAGATACGCGTGGCTACTATCAGGGTGTCGGCATGTCAGGAGGTCTTGCTAGTTTTGTTATACCATTGTCGAAATGTCTTGTGAACCGAGATTCCGAGCTTGATCGGGTTGTTCCGGGAGGAGGATTTTCCTCCGTTGGTCATGAGAGCTTGTCATGGGCTAAGTTGGGACCCCCTGCAGGGTTTGATCTTTCAAGAGCCGTGCCCGTGGTTATGTTGCATATGGGAGTTTTTAATATCCGATTGTAGTGAACTTGACACTAAACTCAATTAAAATGCACCAATCGCGTGTGTAACCATGATGGTCTCTTTTCGAGAAGGTTCGGGAAGAGAATACGGTGGGGTTATGTTTGAACGTAAGTAGTTCAGGATCACTTCCTGATCATTACTAGTTTGCGACCGTTTGCGTAGCTTCTGACCTTGTTCTTGTATTCGTAAGTTAGCCACCATCCAAATGCTTAGTGCTTGCTGCAACTCCACCACTTAACCATGCCTTACCTAAATAAGCTTCGATAGTCTTCACACCGTGGGTGATATGATTGCTAAGTCCCCGTTGCTCACAGAATACTACAAACACAGATGCAGGTACCGTTGAGTCTGATGCAGGAGCTGCCACTGAGCTCCAGTGGGAGTTTGACGAGGCTCATGGGCGTTTCTATGTTACCTATCCGGATGCTCAGTAGAGGACCTAGTCGGAGTATCCGGGGATAGTAGCAGGGTGGTGTTTTCTTTTTATCTAGTCCGTAGTCGGACTCTACTATATGTATGGATGATTGTATGATATTTATTCTATTCTGGGGCTAGTGTATGCCTGGATCTTGTATTTTATCTAATCACTTGGTTGTATGAATTTGTGTGCCACCTTGCTACGCGCTCGAAATGTGATTGTAGCCCAATCATGAGTTCATCACGTGATTGGGATAGAATCGCATCTTGGGCATTACACATGGCCTCCCCAGGCGACGACGGCAGCCCATGCTGCTGGCCGTGTGGGAGGGGCCTCCCCCACAGCGCAGTCCCGACCGCGGCAACCAGCACGAGGGCCACGCGACCAAGAGATTGATGAAGTCTCGATGGCTTCATTCGATCCTCGAGCACGTCAAGACCAATGGCGAGCCCCAGAGGATAGACGGAGGGAGGGCGCGCACGTCACCATCGAGCAATGCCGCGACAACCACCACTGGTCTGGTGGACGCGAAGGCCCCAACGTCGACGAGCCCACGCTCGGCGGAGGCAGGTACCTGCCTTTCGAGGCCGGGTGCCCTTCCTTCACCCGTGAGCAACGACAAGTCCGTTGGCCGCCCGCTCGCACGTTCTCGCCAGAGATACCAGAGAAGTATGATGGGAGACTGAACCCGGCGGAGTTCTTGAGTATCTACACCATCGCCGTTCAAGCTGCCGGGGGAAGAGATGAGAAGGTTTTTGCCAATTACTTCCCTTTGGCACTCAAGCCAAACGGGAGGTCTTGGCTAATGCACTTGCTGGAGAACTCCATCTCGACCTGGGCTGACCTGTGGCATGAGTTCATTGGCACCTTCATGGCGGCCATCAAGAACCAAGGTGGTCCAGCGATTTGCAACTTCTCCCGCAGAAGGAAGGAGAGACTCTACAGAAGTACATGCATAGTTTTAGCCGAGTCCACAGAAATATTCCAGACATCAACCCGGCAGCTGTGATAGCTACGTTCCAATCCAACGTGCGCAATCGTCGGATACGTTCCAAGATGAATGTTCAGTTGCCCAAGACTGTGAAGGAGCTTTACACCTTGGTGGACAAGTGTGCTCGGGTGGAGGAGGGGAGGAAACTCCCTGGGCAAGAAGATGGCGTCGACATCGACACAGAGGGATCGGGCACGCCTAGTACCGGCAAGAAGGCTAAGGCCCAAGCCCCCAGCAAGGAATTTGCCGCGTGCACTGATTGCCGGGAGGCTGCGGCTGCGAAAAGGCTGGGAAAGGTGATGGGCCGTACTGCAAGATTCATCGGACTAAGGCTCACGATCTCCAGGAGTGCCATCAAGTTAAACAGCTCGTCAAGAAGCAGAGGGCTGAGTATGAGAAGCGTGATAAAGAGAAAGGTCAGAATGCCACTGGCGGGAAGGGCCGAGGCAGCGAAGCAAGTCTTCCCGGCAAGGCTCCTCGGAATCAAGGAATACCCGCCAGAGGCCGTGAGAAGGAAGATTGCAATGATGAAAGTGATGGAGGGGATGAAGAGGAAACCAGCACGCAGGAATTCCAGAAGGCCACTGACGCCCTGTGCATTGACGAGGGTGCATCTCTGCACTCCTCTCACCGCCAGCTTAAACAGTGGGGGCGTGAAGTCAATGCCATGGAGCCAGCGGCAGACTCTCGGAAGCCGCTCAAGTGGTCACGCACACCCATCATCTTTGACGAAGAGGATCACCCCGACAACACCATTGTGTAAGGGTGTTTGCCATTGTTGGTCTCACCAACGATCCACAACCTCAAAGTCACAAAGATGTTGGTTGACGGTGGGCCGGGTTGAATCTGATTTCTTCAAAGGTCATCAGCAAACTTCAGATAGCAGAGGAAGAGCTTGAGGTTACTGGCACGTTCCAAGGGATTAACCCCGGCAGGAGTCGTCCGAAGGGGAAGATCACGTTGCCGGTGGCGTTCGGGGGAGAGTTGAATTACCGGACTGACAAGGCTGTGTTTGATGTGGTCGACCTCCCCCTGCCGTACAACAAAATCCTTGGATGCCCAGCTCTGTCGAAATTCATGGCGGCATCCCACTATGCCTAAAACACCTTGAAGATGCTAGGGCCAGTGGGCGTCATTTCCATTCCATCAGACGAGAAGGACACAATCATTTGCGTGGACAAGATGTACCGGGACGCAGTCACGGCAGAGGCCACTGAGGTCGCTGTTCCCACCAGGGAAAGCAAGAAAAAGAAGAGAGGTAGCAAGGATGCCAGCAAGGAATCCGGGAAATGTATCTCCTCAGAGAACATTGCGCTCGATGATGACTTGCCGGAGGCTTCCGACAGCAAGAGATCCGAGGCTGCCGCACCCCCTGTGAAAAAAGTCCCGGCAGGGCTGGCTGGCGCTGATGGTACTTTCACTATCAGTACCACCCTTGATGACAAATAGGAAAGCGCACTCGTTGCCTTCCCGCGGGAGAATATCGATGCATTTGCCTAGCAACCATCCGATATCCCTGGTGTTCCCAGGAAGGTAATCGAGCACCACCTGTCGGATTCAGGGCTCCGCGGACCCTTGAGAAGTTCGAAATCTGGGGTGCGCACAAAAGACTCTCTCCCCCCAACCTGCCTACCCAACGATTCCACGGCCTATCTCGACAAACCCGAAGAACACGAGACACAGAGGTTTATACTGGTTCAGGCCACTGTGTGGTGTAATACCCTACTCTAGTGTGGTGGTGGTGGATTGCCTCGTGGGCTAAGGATGAACTAGTACAGTGGGTGAACAGCCTCAGGAGGAGAGGTGTTCTTGAGCTCTATGAGCTGGTGAGGTGGCCTTGGTGGAATGGATCCAGTCCAAGATGAGTTGCCTCCTATGGTGCTGGCTAGTCCTATTTATAGAGGCCCTGGTCCTCTTCCCAAATGTAGGTGGGAAGGGATCCCTCAACGGCCAATTTTGAAGGGAGACAGCTAGTACAAGTTCTGCTGACAAAAGTAGTCTTCGCCTGCCAAAGGCTCTGGTGGTGACGCTGCCGTGGGCTCTGCGATGACCTCCGTCCTGCCGTCCTGCTGGTCTTGGTCTTGTTGCACCGATATGGAAACCTTTGCCTGATGCCTCAAGACTCCTCGCCTGCGCTTGCTTCTTTAGCACCAAAGAGGAAACTGGTACGTTGCGCCCACTGGCGCCCGCCTGGCCTTGGTTGTCACGGCTCATGTCATGTGAACCTCACGAGGTGTCCCCTTGCATAGATATCTCCGCTCCTCAGGAGCCAGCCTAGCGAGGCCGCCCCCAGGGAGGTCTTGGAGTCGTCCGCCACGCGAGGCTCGGCCCCTCGTGAGGGTCTTCAGTTGTTGCTGCTGAAGCTGGGCTGTACCGGGCCGTTGGTGGAGCCACGCCATGGGCCGCAGGCAGGCAAGTCGAAACACCAAGTCGGCCTCCGGGGTCCACTCAAACGAGCCCTTCTTCTTCATCAGCTTGAAGAACGGCAGGGCGCGCTCCCCGGCTTGGAGATAAAGCGCCCCAGCGAGGTCATGCAGCCCGCGAGCTTTTGCATTTCCTTGAGAGATTGCCGTGGGCTCATGTCTTCTATTGCCTTGACCTTTTCCGGATTCGCCTCGATCCCCCTGTGCGACACGAGGAAACCCAGCAGCATACCGGAGGGGATGCCGAACACGCACTTCTCCGGATTGAGCTGCAGGTCCACCTATCGCAGGATGGCGAAAGTCTCCTCCAGGTCCTGAATGAGGGTCCTTGCCTCCCAAGACTTTACCAGGATGTCGTCGACGTAGGCTTCAGTGTTCCTCCTGAGCTGGTGGCCTAGAGCGATGTGCATCAGTCGGTGGAAGGCGCCCCAGCAATGCGGATCCCGAACGACATGCAGGTGTAGCAGTACACCCCACACGGGGTCAAGAAGGCTGTCTTCTCCACGTCCTCCACCGCCATCTTGATCTGGTGGTAACCCGAGAAAGCATCCAGGAAACATAGCAGGTCGCGCTCGGCGATGGAGTCGACGATCTGGTCGATGCGCGGAAGCGGGAACGGGTCTTGAGGGCAGGCTTTGTTGAGGTTGGTGAAGTCGACGCACATGTGTCCCTCCCCTCCTTTCTTGGGCACGACGACGAGGTTCGCCGGCCACTCCGGGTACCGGACTTCGCGGATGACACCCGCCGCCTATAGCTTGCGGGTTTCCTAGACGATGAAGGACTGCTTCTCCGCGGACTGTCGTCGCGCCTTCTGCTTCACTGGGCGCACATTGGGGCACACCTCAAGTGATGCTTGATTACTCCCCTTGGGACCCCCACCAGGTGCTTGGGCTCCCAGGCGAATACCTCCTTGTTCGTGCGCAAGAATTTCACTAGTGCCTCTTCTTGGTCCGGGT
This sequence comes from Triticum aestivum, assembly GCF_018294505.1. Lineage (NCBI taxonomy): Eukaryota > Viridiplantae > Streptophyta > Magnoliopsida > Poales > Poaceae > Triticum > Triticum aestivum. The sequence goes on from NC_057802.1 coordinate 267,034,608, forward strand.
CGAGGTCGGCGCCTATGGTGAAGGTGGCTCCTGAGGCCCCATCCTCCTCGACCGGTACTTGCTTCGTTTTGGCCCAATCTTGAGTGAACAACTGTTTCTTTTTCGCTAGCGCAGCCCCTTTAGCCCCTGGGGCGGCTCCGTCTGCCGGGCGTGCTGCCGCTGCGGCCCTGAAGGCGAGCTTGAGGGCCGTTAGGGCTTCTTTGGTGTCTCCAGCCACAGTGAGGACGCCATTGCTTCCCGGAATCTTCATGAGATTGTAGGCTGGGAGGGTCGCTGCCATGAACTGAGCCAGGGCAGGGTACCCAAGGATGGCGTTGTACGGGAGGCCGATGCGAGCGATGTCGAAGTCGATAAGCTCGGTGCGGTAGTTGTCGCGCGTACCAAAGGTGATCGGGAGGCGGATTTGCCCTAGGGGGCTGGTGGAACCGCTGCCGACTCCGGAGAAGGACTTGGTGGGACGGAGCCAGCCGTACGGTATGTGAAGCAAGCCGAAAGCTTCCACGGAGAGCATGTTGAGGCCGGCTCCGCCGTCGATGAGGGTCTTGGTCACTGCTACGTTGCAGATGGTGGGTGTGTGGAGCATCGGGAGTGCGCCCGAGCCAGCAGTGGTTGACAGGTGGTCCCCCGAGTCGAAGGTGAGGTCAGCCTTGGGCGCCGCCCATCCCGGAGGGGCTCCCTGCTCCACAGAGGCGGCGCCAATTTGGCGGAAGAACTGCTTGACGTGGCGGTCTGAGGGCGGTGCCTGTGAGCCACCGAGGAGGGCGGCAATGGCGAGGGGTGCCGGTGCTGCAAAGCGCGTGACGAAAAGGCCGCGCAGCTCCTCCCTGGAGGACACAGAAGATCCTGGCAGGTTGAGCAGCCAGGCACATGGTGCGCCAGCGAGGGCCATGGGGAACCAGTTGGCCATGACCTTGTCGTCGCCTCCAGCTTCTAGGACGGCCTCCTTATACGCCAGCAGGAAGGCCGATGGATACGCCACGCCGTCATAGTGAGGCGGCATCTCTGGCCTGAACTTGTGCGGCCACTGCACTTGCCGCAAGGCGGGGGTGAGGGCCCGGAGGCCCATGGCGCCTCCGTGCATGCCCGTCGATCCAGTCGGAGGAGCGGCACCGGCCATGGGAGCCAGACGAAGAGGTGAAGCAGGCAGAGGGACGAAGCTTCGGTGCACCCCTACCTGGCGCGCCAAATGTCAGATTCTAGGCTCCGCAGACCCTTGAGAGGGTCGAACTCTGGGGAGTGCACGAAGGACTCTCTCTCCCCAGCCTGCCTACCCAACGATTCCACGGCCTAGCTCGACGAACCCGAAGAACACGAGACACAGAGGTTTATACTTGTTCGGGCCACCGTGTGGTGTAATACCCTACTCCAGTGTGGTGGTGGTGGATTACCTCGAGGGCTAAGGATGAACTAGTATAGTGGGTGAACAGCCTCAAGAGGAGAGGTGTTCTTGAGCTCTTTGAGCTAGTGAGGTGGCCTTGGTGGAATGGATCCAGTCCAAGATGAGTTGCCTCCTATGGTGGTGGCTAGTCCTATTTATAGAGGCCCTGGTCCTCTTCCCAAATGGAGACATCTAGTACAAGTTATCCTGACAAAAGTAGTCTTTGCCTGCCAAAGGCTCTGGTGGTGACGTTGTCGTGGGCTCCGCCATGACCTCCATCCCGCGATCCTGCTGGTCTTGGTCTTGTTGCACCGATATGGAAACCTTTGCCTGATGCCTCGGGACTCCTCGCCTGCGCCTGCTTCTTTAGCACCAAAGAGGTAACTGGTACGCTTCACCCGCAGGCGCCCGCCTGGCCTTGTTCGTCACGGCTCACGTGATGTGAACCTCGCGAGGTGCCCCCTTGCAAAGATATCTCCGCTCCTCACGAGCCAGCCTAGCAAGGCCGCCCCCAGGGAGGTCTTGGTGTCGTCCGCCTCGTGAGGCTCGGCCCTCGCGAGGGTCTTGAGTTGTTGCTGCTGAAGCTGGGCCTTACCGGGCTGTTGGTGGAGCCACGCCAGGTGCCGCAGGCAGCCAAGTGTTGGTACCCCCATTCCCAGGACACCGACATCACCTTGTTGTCTGCCCACATGCCCGACCCGTCAAGCAGATGGTCCGAAAGCAAGCCTTGGAGCGGCAGCAGTTCATTGCCGAGGAGATCAACAAACTTGAGGCAATTGGTTTGGTCAGAGGAGTACTACATCCAACGTGGTTAGCAAACCCAGTGGTCGTGCACAAGGCTAATGGGAAATGGAGGCTTTGCATAGATTTCACGGATCTGAACAAGGCATCCCCGAAGGACCCATTACCCTTGCCGCGCATCGACCAGATTATGGATTCCACATCCGGATGTGATTTGCTCTCCTTTCTGGATGCATACCCTGGATATTATCAAATCTTTATGTCCAGGGAAGACTAAGAGAAGACCTCGTTCATCACCCCGTGTGGCACATACTGCTTCGTGCGAATCTCTTTCGGGTTGAAGAGCGCAGGATGCACTTTTGCAAGGGCAGTCCAGATGCGTTTTGAGTCACAAATGCACAGAAACATTGAATCTTACATGGATGATATTGTGGTCAAGACGAAGGACAGATCAACCCTCATCCATGACTTAGAAGAGACGTTTGCTAATATGCACAAGATCAACTTGAAGATGAACCCGAAGAAGTGTGTGTTTGGCATTCCCTCCGGCAAGCTACTTAGTTTCTTTGCATCCCACCGCAGGATAGAGGCCAACCCCGATAAGATCAAGGCTATCGAGCAGATTCAGGCACCTAAGATAGTTAAGGATGTGAGGCATTCGGCTGGGTGCGTTGTCGCGCATAGCAGATTCATCTCCAAGTCTACCGAGCACGCCTTATCATTCTTCAAAATCATGAAGAAGGCAGGACCCATGAAGTGGACTCCGGAGGCAGACACATAACTTCAAGATTTGAAGACCTACTTGTCCTCTATGCCCACTTTGGTTGCTCCTAAACCACAAGAGTCGTTGCTACTATACCTAGCGGTAACTAATCAAGTGGTTTGTGCAGCACTAGTAGTGCAGTAGGAAGTGGAAGAAGCAGCAGCCTCAACCAGTGTCCCTTTCGGGGGAGAGAGTGAGCATAGCCCGGTAAGGCCAGACGTAGATCAAGATAAAGGAGAGCATGGCAGCGGAGGCAACCCCAAGGATGCGGCAAGGAAGGAGGTGGTGCAGCGCCAGTATACCTCGTCAGCTCCTTGTTGGAGGGGGCTAGATCCAGGTATTATGGCATGCAAAAGTTGATTTTTGGCCTTGTCATGGCCTCAAGGAAACTACACCACTACTTCCAAGCCCACGAGATCACGGTTGTCACCCGCTTTCCTTTGCAACGAATACTCTGAAACCCTAAGGCTACCGGCAGGATAGTGCAGTGGGCATTGGAGTTATCCAACTTTGGTTTAAAGTTTGGAAGCACATCAACAATCCAGAGCAGAGCATTGATTGAGTTTATTGTAGAATGGACGGCAAACCCTGATGAAGAAGTATTGGAGACAGTTATTCCCGGCAAGGAAGCGCCCCAAGAATGGATCATGTATTTTGATCGTGCTTTCTCCCTGCAAGGTGCAGGAGATGGCGTGCTTCTTGTTGCTCCAACCGGAGAGCACCTGAAGTATGTTGTCCAAATGCATTTTCCCCGGGAGAAAGCGACCAATAACACTGCCGAGTACGAAGGGCTCCTTGCCGGGCTCAAGATTGCAACGGAGATGGGAATCAAGAAGTTGATCATCCACGGGGATTCACAACTCGTGGTGAGACAAGTCAACAAGGATTACCAAAGTCCATTGATGGAGGCATACATTGAGGATGTGAGAAAGCTGGAGGAGCGCTTTGACGGATTGCAAACAGAGCACGTACCCCATGCGGAAAACAGCATTGCTGATCATCTGTCAAAGTGCACTGCACAAAAAGCTCCCTGTGGAACCAGGAACTTTTATTCTCCATCTTACTCAGCCCTCCGTATCCCCGGCGACAATGGCCTGGAAGAGGAGGAAACTGGACTCTGGCAAGCCTCTCCCGGTAGAGCCTCTCGAGGCTCCCGGCAGAGAGCATGATGGGAACAACTCCCCTTCAACTGCTGAGCTACCCCCTCCCACCAGACCACCGGTCCCCATGGTCGAGGGGTGCGCTCCCACGAAGTATGAGGTGCCGCTAGTCCTCGTTGCCGAGCCCCAGGCTCCAACTTGGGTATGGCACATAGTTCATTTCCTCCAAACCGGAGAACTTTCCGAAGAGCAAGAAGAAGCTGAAAGAGTAGCCCAGAGGGCCAGTATGTATCAGTTCTTCGATGACACACTATACAGAAGAAGGCCCTACGGTGTGAAATTGAAGTGCATTTGTCGGGAAGAAGGAAAGGAACTATTGGCAGAAATACACAAAGGCATGTGCGGCTCCCACATTGGATCAAGGTCTTTGTTTGGGAAAGCATTCCGGCAAGGATTCTATTGCCCACAGCCCTCCAAGATGCGGTCGAGCTAGTCACCAAATGTGAAGCCTGCCAGTTCCATTCCAAGAATATCCATCTGCCTGCCCAAGATCTTCAGACAATCCCTTTGTCGTGGCCATTTTCCATCCGGCGGCTCGATATCCTCGGCCCTTTCCCCCATGCTACCAGGGGCTTTGAATTCTTGTTCATTGCAATCGACAACTTTACAAAGTGGCCGGGAGTAGAAGCCGTGTGAAAGGTGACTGCTCAGTCAGCTATCAAGTTCTTGAAAGGATTGGTGTGCTGCTTCAGAGTCCCTGCCCGGATCATCACTGACAACGGCACCCAATTCACAAGCCACGCCTTCATGCAATATGTGCATGCCCTCGGAAACAAGATCTCATTTGCCTCTGTTGCACATCCCAGGAGCAATGGGCAAGCTGAGAGGGCGAACACTGAAGTGTTGCGAGGACTCAAGAGAAGAACATTTGATAAGCTGCAGAAGTGTGGCAGGCGATGGATCGACGAGCTACCGGTGGTTCTTTGTCCCTCAAAACGACACCAAATCAAACTACCGACCAGACTCCCTTCTCCCTAATCTATGGGGCAGAAGCAGTTATCCCCACAGAACTCATTTACTGGTCACCTTGAGTGCTTGCCTACGATGAAGTAGCACAGGAACAGAACCGGCATGACGACGCTGTGCTTCTCGAGGAGAACTGTCTCCGGGCTGCTACGGGTGTTGCATGCTACCAGCAAGCCCTGCATCACTATCACAGCTGCAGGGTTCATGCTCGGTGTTTTGAGGAAGGCGACCTTGTCCTTAGGCGCATTCAGTCTACCATGGGTGCAAACAAGTTGACGTCAAAGTGGGAAGGCCCTTACCGGGTAGTGCGAGTCACCAGACCTGGCGCAATCCATTTGGGGACCGGAGAGGGCATTCAGTTGAAAAACTCATGGAATATTGAGTATCTCCACAAGTTCTACCCGAAAGGCACGGCTATCGGGGCCTACCCGGCAGCAACCCTTTTGTACAGGCCTTGCCTCGGTTGCATGTAACCCCTTGTACAAAGCCAGGCACAGACCCTGAGCAACAGAGAAATAGATGAAGCACTGGGGGGCGACAAATTGCATGCATGCATAAGCATATCATGAGCATCGCATGTTCATGTATATAAGATTGCATCTGGCATCATTTTCATCTGCATAAACTGCAGGCTCCTACCGTGGACTTGGTCCCAAAGAGGAGATGAGAAGTCGAGCCTACATTGCGATCCCCGGCAAGCCAAACTGATAAGTTCCTTCTCTTATCCATACGTGTTCTGTAAGTAGGGACTTGTGCATAAGAAAACCTCGCTGCCTTTGAAACTTAGCTGCTCCCATCCCATGACTCGAACGTTGCTTCGGCAGGATGGTCGCAGTGGACTTTGGCAAAAAAGGACTGGCGGGGGGCTGGTCCCTCTTTATGATTTGTGCCCGGCAGGCCTAACTCCGCGGCAACAAACTGAGGGTACCGGCAGGATAGCCTGCCGAGGGAAACTTGTTTACTTAAAAGTATAGACGCATCCCACCTCTGCATGGACATATTAAATGCACGAGTCCCCGGCAAGGTTTATCATTTCATTAATATGCTGATCAAACAAGTACAGACCTTACAGAACAGAAACATGGATTAAAGAGATTACATAATTTGAACTAAAATTTGGCAAGTGCCTACGGATTTAAGATTAAAAAAACATAAGTTCCCCGTGATGCCCTTTCTTGTCCCTCTCCTCCTAGGCACTGCGGTAGGAGGTGAAGAGGGCAAAAGGGACACCTAGGCAGAAGCCCAGCCTGACCCTGTCGGGCTCTAGGAGAGGTAGCCTAACAAGAGCGGGAGGGCACGAACGAAGGTGATGGTGAAGAAATCGGCGGAGATGACCCGTCAACCGCCACCACCAGGGCCAGTAGGACGCGGCAGGGCGAACAAAGCTGCAGCCCGCGAGGAAGCCTGCCGGGGCCCAGCTGGAAGGCTGCTGGAGGATCCGGGAGAACCATCTCCACCACCACACCCAACTCCCCGCCAAATCACATTGGTGGAGAGGATATGCAGGTGCAGATGGTGCTGCCACCGCGGGACGGTGATGGCGCGACTGGTGTTCAACCGGAGTCGGAGTCGTCGCCGTCCCGGTCGGCGCTGTCGTCATCACCGTAACTGTCCTCCTTGTCACTATCGCTTGAGGAGGAGCTTTTGTCATCGGCTGAGCTCTCCGCGCAGCACCCTAAGTGAGCACCCGAGCTCGCAGAAACCTTGACGGAAAGGAAACCGGCCTCCATTAACTTAGAATGGAGGACGTGCCCTTCCCACAAGCTGTGGGCGCGGGCAAAAGTCTTCCAGCCTCAACGGAAGAACATGACATGAGGGGCGCGAAAATCTACATCCACCCGTATACTGCCATTCCCGCGGCCCCTCATGTGCAGTTTCAACGCTCGCGGCTGCTCGAGCTCCATCGCCCTTGTGAATGGGGTGGGGAGGCGGAGACGGAAGTGCGGAGGCTTATACAGCCTGATGACGAACTCCAAGGGCTAGTCTCCAACGTGGCCTTCCATCGGGGCAGGAGCGTCCGATGCCAGCGCAATTGAGGTGCCGCCCCGCCCCCCTCGGCCCCATACACCACGACAACCTCGGCCACATCCCCTTCTGCCTCCTCTGACAGCGGACTTAGCCCCCGCATCTTCAGGAAGAGGAGGGAGGCATTGTCGAGCAGAAGTTCTTGTTGCCACTGGACCAACACCAGACCCTCGACCTCTCACCATGATAAGCAAAGACTGTGGCAAGAATGGAGGGAGGAGGTGGTGCAGGAAAGCGTCTCGCCCCGCGTCCCCTTTTATAGGCGAGCAAGGGAAGGGGCCAGATTTTTCCGTGGAGGTTGCCGCCCCATTTGACCAATCCGGCTCTTCCTCACCATTAACGGCTGGAAGAATCAAGGCCGACCCTCTACTCCAATCCATGGCGCCTGGATTTCTGCCATGGCAACCATTCCCAAACCCTCCGCATCTGCCACCAACCCTGCACAATGCATGCAATAGACATGGCAGAAGCGCTTGGAGCGGGAAGAATAGTGGGATGGCAGTTACCGCCCCATGAACATGGGATGTAGGTACCCCGCAAGGTGTGGCCCATTATCTGCCCCACTACGATTGCCAATACATGACGCGCGGGAGAAGCGGAAATTGACCTAGGCTCAGGTGAAGGAAGAAGCAAAAAAGATCTCAAAGGGTGAGCCACAGCTACGCTCCTTCCTATGAACCGGTTAGGGCCTACCCCGACAACGCCCAACAGCGCGTTCGGGTGAGGCCCGGGGGCTCCTGTCGGTGCAACAAACCCCAGGTCTATTGCTAGATTGTGCACAGGCCTAAGGACAAGATTGCAGTACCCAAGATCGGACCAAGAACTAGAGATCGGTTATTTGAAGAATCAAAGTGCAGATCAAGAAGACCAAGTCAAGCCAGAGAGACAAGATATCGCTAAGGGAAAAAACTCCCTTGCCTGGTAGGCGAGCCTGGCGAGGACGAGGTTGCCCCGAAGACAAGCCACCAGACCGCCTCGATAGGCTTGCCGGGCACATCAATGGTGGACTTCCCCGCCAAAGCTTCACCGCTCCACCTCACAGCGACGCAAGTCATCAATCAATGCGGTGTAAATCCCCTAAGTGACTAAGTGGCTGCTTCTTGCCACATGGCAGCCACTTCATACGGAAAACACCTCCAAATGACACCTGTCCTAAGACGTGTCAAGCAAGCAGGCGTAAAGCTGGCAAAACAGTGTCGGGCACGCTATGATGTGACACTAAGCGGTGCATTTAATGTGCTCTGTCCACCTGCAGAGTTAGGTATGATAGCACTATTTGCTATCTAATCAGTAGGCAATGACTGGTTTGCCACTGTGGTGACCCCTTGACATATAATGGAGGCCCATGGCAACTATAGAGAGGATTCGGGCCCTCTCATACTCATACACGCGTACTGAGGCCCATGAAAATGAAAGTAGCAAAGGCGCAATTCATCGGAAGAATTAGAAAACGAATAAAGATACTTGGGGAGATTTAGATACAAGAGAATGAAGAGATCACGAGCTGACTAGAGAACACTTGAGCAATGAACCGATAAGATTTGGAGAACGAGAGCTGAAAGCTGGAATGAATACTTCTGAGATGATGGGCTCCGGAGAATCAAACTAAAAAGACTCCTAAATTGCTCCGGATGGGCAAAAAGAATTCTCAACCTCGAAAAGAATTATGAGAGGACGGCATCAAGCTAGAACCATGAATCTTTAAGAGAACAGATATGATTTGGAGGAAAACTCTAGTTCAGACTTGAACGCTAAGAATGACGATGAGAAACACCACCATGAATTGCTGAAACACTCCGGGATAATGAAGAATATAACGGTTGAATCAACGATGAAAAGAATTTGAAAGATCTTGGAGATAGACATATGACTGATGATAATTCATTCTTACGTCAAATTTGGAAAAGAATTTGAGAGTAGCTCCGGAAAAATTAGAAGAGTCAGGTAAGATCCTGGGAAAAGACCTGTGGGTTAGGGCCCACTCAAAAGATACACCATTGAACGATTTAAAAGAGAGATTGCATCGGTTGAATTAAATAGCTTGAATAAGGTAAGACCTCGAAATAGCTTGAAAGGATTAAGAATAGAAACATGAATCTCCTGAGATAATCTTAAGCACTCCGGAACAGATGAATGGCGAGAAGTGGATGATTAAGAGGTGCGCCGGTATGAGAAAACATTTGAAATGAGGAAAGGATATGATCGACAAAGCTTGAATTGAATCCATCAGAGAAGAAAAAGAACGAAGAATGATGAACTCGAAACTCCATTAGTATCTTCCCGAGAATCACCGGATAAGAGCATTGACGAAAAAGAATGGAGAGACTTCCCATCGATAAAAGGATACTTGATTAAGAAATCTGAGTCCTTGAAGAAAAAGGGTGGGAGGGCGGGGAAAACAAAGACAACTTGGGACGGATGAAGCAAACGCCGTTGCAAAGAACTGAGAATTGATCTCGCGAATGTTGAAATGATCGGATCCACTTGAAAAAGAGCACGTCGGTTGGAAAAGAATTGGCATGACAATCTTGATGATCAGGAATGGTATTCACATAGAAGTATGAGAACACCGCTTAGGAAAGGTATGGAATCAACACTTGACTTCAAAGCAACTCGAATACCACAAACCAAAACAAAACAAAGGATTGGCTTAGGAAATAAGCCGGAAACAAACATATGATAGATCCCATATCGTATCATGTGTCTATTGGAAAGATAATTTAGGAGCTACTTGAATTCCCACTTATAAACTCCCGAAACTTTCTGGTTATGCAATCAGGTGTTGGGATATAGGGGACGCAATATATCTCACCCAAACTAACAATCCCTAGATCCAGCTGTATCCATCCGTCAACACATAACCAAGAAAACTCCGGCAATCGTGTACCTCAACCTTCGAAAAGCATCCGTTATACGAGTTATGGCAATACTCCCGAACTCCCGCCCCAGTACTGGGTGGCGTCGAGGTGATCTCACCAACAACTGCATAAAAGAGATTTTCTATGTCGGCGAAACTCAGGTATTCCAGAACTACAACGATAAAATTGTGACGACAACACCTCGGAGCTCAACTCCCCGGGACACTGCCACAACCCCTAAATGTCAGGAGGCACCAAGGATAATGTTCTCGTCACAAAACCATCGAAACGATTCCAAGATACCCGCGTGATCCTAAATTTTTTTAGTGAAATTTGAGGAGAGGAAAGTCAAAACAGCTACGTCAGGAGGCCTCACCAGAGCGACGAAGGGACTGAGGAGTAAAAAGAATCCTACTCTCCGATATGTATAATCCTAAGACTCAAAACATTTTGTTCTAGACTCAACAACGTCAGCGATTCGATCAAGCAGGGGGCTCCTAAGTCAGGGATGGCTCTGATTACCAACTTGAAACGCCCATGATGCGGCTATATCTCTCACGTGTCGAGGCACAACTTAGAGGCATAACCGCATTGTGGTTTTGTCGCAAGAGGGGTAATCTTCACACAATCCCATGTACTGAATAAGAAAGGGATAAAGAGTTGGCTTAGAATCGCCACTTCACACAAATAACAAGTTAAACATACATCATCCAGAATACAATCAAGGTCCGACTACAGAACCAAAATAAAAGAAGACAACCCCAAATGCTAGATCCCCGATCGTCCCAACTGGGCTCCACTACTGATCAACATGAAAAGAAACACAGTAACGACCAAGGTCCTCGTCGAACTCCCACTTGAGCTCGGTTGCGTCGCCTGCACTGGTATTGTCGGCACCTGCAACTATTTTGGTAGAATCTGTGAGTCACGAGGACTCAGCAATCTCACTCCCGCGAGATCAAGACTATTTAAGCTTATGGGTAGGAAAGGGGTAGTGAGGTGGAGCTGCAGCAAGCACTAAGCCTATATGGTGGCTAACATACGCAAATAAGAGCGAGAAGAGAAGCAATGCAACGGTCAGAAGCTAGAAGTGATCAAGAAGTGATCCTGAAACTACTTACGCACAACCATAACACAAGAACCGTGTTCACTTCCCGGACTCCGCCGAAAAGAGACCATCACGGTTACGCACGCGGTTGATGCATTTTAATTAAGTCAAGTGTCAAGTTCTCTACAACCGGACATTAACAAATTCCCATCTGCCACATAACCGCGGGCACGGCTCTTGAAAGTTTATACCCTGCAGGGGTATCCCAACTTAGCCCATCACAAGCTCTCATGGTCAACGAAGGATATTCCTGAAGGAAATATGCCCTAGAGGCAATAATAAAGTTATTATTTATTTCCTTATATCATGATAAATGTTTATTATTCATGCTAGAATAGTATTAACCGGAAACATAATACATGTGTGAATACATAGACAAACAGAGTGTCACTAGTATGCCTCTACTTGACTAGCTCATTGATCAAAGATGGTTAAGTTTCCTAGCCATTGACATGGGTTGTCATTTGATTAACGAGATCACATCATTAGGAGAATGATGTGATTGACTTGACCCATTCCGTTAGCTTAGCACTCGATCGTTTAGTATGTTGCTATTGCTTTCTTCATGACTTATACATGTTCCTATGACTATGAGATTATGCAACTCCCGTTTACCGGAGGAACACTTTGTGTGCTACCAAACGTCACAATGTAACTGGGTGATTATAAAGGTGCTCTACAGGTGTCTCCAAAGGTACTTGTTGGGTTAGCGTATTTCGAGATTAGGATTTGTCACTTCGATTGTCGGAGAGGTATCTCTGGGCCCACTCGGTAATGCACATCACTATAAGCCTTGCAAGCATTGTAACTAATGAGTTAGTTGCGGGATGATGTATTACGGAACGAGTAAAGAGACTTGCCGGTAACGAGATTGAACTAGGTATCGAGATACGGACGATCGAATCTCGGGCAAGTAACATACCGATGACAAAGGGAACAACGTATGTTGTTATGCGGTCTGACCGATAAAGATCTTCGTAGAATATGTGGGAACCAATATGAGCATCCAGGTTCCGCTAGTGGTTATTGACTGGAGAGGTGTCTCGGTTATGTCTACATAGTTCCCGAACCCGTAGGGTCCGCACGCTTAAAGTTACGATGAGAGTTATATTATGAGTTTATATGTTTTGATGTACCGAAGGTTGTTCGGAGTCCCGGATGTGATCACGGACATGATGAGGAGTCTCGAAATGGTCGAGACATAAAGATTGATATATTGGAAGCCTATGTTTGGACATCGGAAGTGTTCCGGGTGAAATCGGGATTTTTCCGGAGTACCGGGAGGTTACTGGAACCCCCCGGTAACTTAATGGGCCTTAGTGGGCCTAGGTGGAAGAGAGGAGAGGTGGCCAGGGTAGGGCCGTGCCCCCTTCCCCCCAGTCCGAATAGGACAAGGAGAGGGGGGCGGCGCCCCCCCTTCCTTCCTCCCCTCCACCACTTCCCCCTTCCACTCCTAGTCCAACATGGAAAAGGGGGGAGTCCTACTCCCGGTAGGAGTAGGACTCCTCCTGGCGCGCCTCTACCTCCTAGGCCGGCGGCCTCCCCCTTGCTCCTTTATATAAGGGGGCAGGGGGGCACCTCTAAACACACAATTGATCAACGATCTTTTAGCCGTGTGCGGTGCCCCCCTCACCATATTACACATCGATAATATCGTAGCGGAGCTTAGGCGAAGCCCTGCGTCGATAGAACATCATCATCGTCACCACGCCGTCGTGCTGACGAAACTCTTCCTCAACACTCGGCTGGATCGGAGTTCGAGGAACATCATCGAGCTGAACGTGTGTTGAACTCGGAGGTGCCGTGCGTTCGGTACTTGATCGGTCGGATCGTGAAGACGTACGACTACATCAACCGCGTTGTGTTAACGCTTCCGCTTTCGGTCTACGAGGGTACGTGGACAACACTCTCCCCTCTCATTGCTATGCATCACCATGATCTTGCATGTGCGTAGGAAAATTGTTGAAATTACTACGTTCCCCAACAGTGGCATCCGAGCCTGGTTTTATGCGTTGATGTTATGCACGAGTAGAACACAAGTGAGTTGTGGGCGATATAAGTCATACTGCTTACCAGCATGTCATACTTTGGTTCGGCGGTATTGTCAGATGAAGCGGCCCGGACCGACATTACGCGTACGCTTACATGAGACTGGTTTCACGGTTGCGAGCACTCGTTGCTTAAAGGTGACTGGCGGGTGTCTGTCTCTCTCACTTTAGTTGAACCGAGTGTGGCTACGCCCGGTCCTTGCGAAGGTTAAAACAGCACCAACTTGACAAACTATCGTTGTGGTTTTGATGCGTAGGTAAGAACGGTTCTTGCTAAGCCCGTAGCAGCCACGTAAAACTTGCAACAACAAAGTAGAGGACGTCTAACTTGTTTTTGCAGGGCATGTTGTGATGTGATATGGTCAAGACATGATGCTATATTTTATTGTATGAGATGATCATGTTTTGTAACCGAGTTATCGGCAACTGGCAGGAGCCATATGGTTGTCGCTTTATTGTATGCAATGCAATCGCCATGTAATTGTTTTACTTTATCACTAAGCGGTAGCGATAGTCGTAAAAGCAAAAGTTGGCGAGACGACAACGATACTACGATGGAGATCAAGGTGTCGCGCCGATGACGATGGTGATCATGACAATGCTTCGGAGATGGAGATCACAAGCACAAGATGATGATGGCCATATCATATCATTTATATTGATTGCATGTGATGTTTATCTTTTATGCATCTTATCTTGCTTTGATTGATGGTAGCATTATAAGATGATCTCTCACTAAAATTTCAAGATAAAAGTGTTCTCCGTGAGTATGCACCATTGCGAAAGTTCTTCGTGCTGAGACACCACGTGATGATCGGGTGTGATAGGCTCTACGTTCAAATACAACGGGTGCAAAACAGTTGCACACGCGGAATACTCAGGTTAAACTTGACGAGCCTAGCATATGCAGATATGGCCTCGGAACACTGAGACCGAAAGGTCGAGCGTGAATCATATAGTAGATATGATCAACATAGTGATGTTCACCATTGAAAACTACTCCATTTCACGTGATGATCGATTATGGTTTAGTTGATTTGGATCACGTAATCACTTAGATGATTAGAGAGATGTCTATCTAAGTGGGAGTTCTTAAGTAATATGATTAATAGAACTTAAATTTATCATGAACTTAGTCCTGATAGTATTTTGCAAATTATGTTGTAGATCAATAGCTCGCGTTGTTGCTTCCCTGTGTTTATTTTTGATATGTTCCTAGAGAAAAATTATGTTGAAAGATGTTAGTAGCAAAGATGCGGATTGGATCCGTGATCTGAGGATTATCCTCATTGCTGCACAGAAGAATTATGTCCTTGATGCACCGCTAGGTGACAGACCTATTATAGGAGCAGATGCAGACGTTATGAACGTTTGGCTAGCTCAGTATGATGACTACTTGATAGTTTAGTGCACCATGCTTAACGGCTTAGAATCGGGACTTCAAAGACGTTTTGAACGTCATGGACCATATGAGATGTTCCAGGAGTTGAAGTTAATATTTCAAGAAAATACCCGAGTTGAGAGATATGAAGTCTCCAACAAGTTCTATAGCTAAAAGATGGAGGAGAATAGCTCAAGCAGTGAGCATGTGCTCAGATTGTCTGGGTACTACAATCGCTTGAATCAAGTGGGAGTTAATCTTCCAGATAAAATAGTGATTGACAGAATTCTCTAGTCACCATCACCAAGTTAGTAGAACTTCGTGATGAACTATAGTATGTAAGGGATGACGAAAGTAATTCCCGAGCTCTTCGCGATGCTGAAATCGACGAAGGTAGAAATCAAGAAAGAGCATCAAGTGTTGATGGTTAACAAGACCACTAGTTCAAGAAAAGGGCAAAGGGATAGAAGGGGAACTTCAAAAAGAACGACAAGCAAGTTGCTACTCAAGTGAAGAAGCCCAAGTCTGTACCTAAGCCTGAGACTAAGTGCTTCTACTGCAAAGGGACTGGTCACTGGAAGCGGAACTACCCCAAGTATTTGGTGGATAAGAAGGATGGCAAAGTGAACAAAGGTATATTGGATATACATGTTATTGATGTGTACTTTACTAGTGTTTATAGCAACCCCTCGGTATTTGATACTGGTTCAGTTGCTAAGAGTAGTAACTCGAAACGGGAGTTGCAGAATAAACAGAGACTAGTAAAAGGCGAGGTGACGATGTGTGTTGGAAGTAGTTCCAAGATTGATATGATCATCATCGCACACTCCCTATACTTTCGGGATTAGTGTTGAAACTAAATAAGTGTTATTTGGTGTTTGCGTTGAGCATGAATATGATTTGATCATGTTTGTTGCAATACGGTTATTCATTTAAATTAAGAGAATAATTGTTGTTCTGTTTACATGAATAAAACCTTCTATGGTCATACACCCAATAAAATGGTTTGTTGGATCTCGATCGTAGTGATACACATATTCATAATAATGAAGCCAAAAGATGCAAAGTTAATAATGATAGTGCAACTTATTTGTGGCACTGCCGTTTAGGTCATATTGGTGTAAAGCGCATGAAGAAACTCCATACTAATAGGATTTTGGAATCACTTGATTATGAATCACTTGATGCTTGCGAACCGTGCCTCATGGGCAAGATGACTAAAACGCCGTTCTCCGGAACTATGGAGAGAGCAACAGATTTGTTGGAAATCATACATACAGATGTATGTGGTCCGATGAATATTGAGGCTCGTAGCAGGTATCATTATTTTCTGACTTTCACAGATGATTTGAGCAGATATGGGTATATCTACTTAATGAAACAGAAGTCTGAAACATTTGAAAAGTTCATATAATTTCAGAGTGAAGTAGAAAATCATCGTGACAAGAAAATAAGATTTCTACGATCTGATAGCGGAGACAAATATTTGAGTTACGAGTTTGGTCTTCAATTAAAACAATGTGGACTAGTTTCCCAAATTCGTGCCACCTGGAACACCACAGCATAATGGTGTGTCCGAACGTCATAACCATACTTTATTGGATATAGTGCAATCTATGATGTTTCTTACCGATTTACCACTATAGTTTTGGGGTTATGCATTAGAGACAGCTGCATTCACGAAAAAAAGGGCACCATCTAAATCCGTTGAGACGACATCTTATGAACTGTGGTTTGGCAAGAAACCAAAGTTGTCGTTTCTTAAAGTTTGGGGTTGCGACGCTTATGTGAAAAAGTTTCATCCTGATAAGCTCAAACCCAAATCGGAGAAATGTGTCTTCATAGGATACCCAAAGGAGACAGTTGGGTACACCTTCTATCATAGATCCGAAGGCAAGACATTCGTTGCTAAGTATGGATCCTTTCTAGAGAAGGAGTTTCTCTCGAAAGAAGTGAGTGGGAGAAAAGTAGAGCCTGATGAAGTAATTGTACCTGCTCCCTTATTGGAAAGTAGATCATCACAGAAACTAGTTTCTGCGACACCTACGCCAATTAGTGGGGAAGTTAATGATAATGATCATGAAACTTCAGATCAAGTTATTACTGAACCTCGTAGGTCAACCAGATTAAGATCCGCACCAGAGTGGTACGGTAATCCTGTTCTGGAGGTTATGTTACTAGACCATGACAAACCTACGAACTATGAAGAAGCGATGGTGAGCCCAGATTCCGCAAAATGGCTTGAGGCCATGAAATCCGAGATGGGATCCATGTATGAGAACAAAGTATGGACTTTGGTTGACTTGCCCGATGATCGGCAAGCCATTGAAAACAAATGGATCTTCAAGAAGAAGACTGACGCTGACGGTAATGTTACTGTCTATAAAGCTCGACTTGTTGCGAAAGGTTTTCGACAAGTTCAAGGGATTGACTACGATGAGACCTTCTCACCCGTAGCGATGCTTAAGTCTGTCTGAATCATGTTAGCAATTGCCGCATTTTATGATTATGAAATTTGGCAAATGGATGTCAAAACTGCATTCCTGAATGGATTTCTGGAAGAAGAGTTGTATATGATGCAACCGGAAGGTTTTGTCGATCCAAAGGGAGCTAACAAAGTGTGCAAGCTCCAGCGATCCATTTATGGACTGGTGCAAGCCTCTCGGAGTTGGAATAAACGCTTTGATAGTGTGATCAAAGCATTTGGTTTTATACAGACTTTTGGAGAAGCCTGTATTTACAAGAAAGTGAGTGGGAGCTCAGTAGCATTTCTGATATTATATGTGGATGACATATTGCTGATTGGAAATGATATAGAATTTCTGCAAAGCATAAAGGAGTGTTTGAACGGAGTTTTTCAAAGAAAGACCTCGGTGAAGCTGCTTACATATTGAGCATCAAGATCTATAGAGATAGATCAAGACGCTTGATAAGTTTTTTCAATGAGTACATACCTTAACAAGATTTTGAAGTAGTTCAAAATAGAACAGTCAAAGAAAGAGTTCTTGCCTGTGTTACAAGGTGTGAAATTGAGTAAGACTCAAAGCCCGACCACGGCAGAAGATAGAAAGAGAATGAAAGTCATTCCCTATGCCTTGGCCATAGGTTCTATAAAGTATGCCATGCTGTGTACCAGATCTATTGTATACCCTACACTGATTTTGGCAAAGGGAGTACAATAGTGATCTAGGAGTAGATCACTGGACAGCGGTCAAAATAATCCTTAGTGGAATAAGGATATGTTTCTCGATTATGGAAATGACAAAAGGTTCGTCATAAAGGGTTACGTCGATGCAAGTTTTGACACTAATCTAGATGACTCTAAGTCTCGGTCTAGATACATATTGAAAGTGGGAGCAATTAGCTAGAGTAGCTCCGTGCAGAGCATTGTAGACATAGAAATTTGCAAAATACTTACGGATCTGAATGTGACAGACCCGTTGACTAAAATTATCTCACAATCAAAACATGATCACACCTTAGTACTCTTTGGGTGTTAATCACATAGCAATGTGAACTAGATTATTGACTCTAGTAAACCCTTTGGGTGTTCGTCACATGACAATGTGAACTATGGGTGTTAATCACATGGTGATGTGAATTATTGATGTTAAATCACATGGCGATGTGAACTAGATTATTGACTCTAGTGCAAGTGGGAGACTGAAGGAAATATGCCCTAGAGGCAATAATAAAGTTATTATTTATTTCCTTATATCATGATAAATGTTTATGATTCATGCTAGAATTGTATTAACCGGAAACATAATACATGTGTGAATACATAGACAAACAGAGTGTCACTAGTATGCCTCTACTTGACTAGCTCGTTGATCAAAGATGGTTAAGTTTCCTAGCCATTGACATGGGTCGTCATTTGATTAACGAGATCACATCATTAGGAGAATGATGTGATTGACTTGACCCATTCCGTTAGCTTAGCACTCGATCGTTTAGTATGTTGCTATTGCTTTCTTCATGACTTATACATGTTCCTATGACTATGAGATTATGCAACTCCCGTTTACCGGAGGAACACTTTGTGTGATACCAAACGTCACAACGTAACTGGGTGATTATAAAGGTGCTCTACAGGGGTCTCCAAAGGTACTTGTTGGGTTGGCGTATTTCGAGATTAGGATTTGTCACTCCGATTGTCGGAGAGGTATCTCTGGGCCCACTCGGTAATGCACATCACTATAAGCCTTGCAAGCATTGTAACTAATGAGTTAGTTGCGGGATGATGTATTACTTAACGAGTAAAGAGACTTGCCAATAACGAGATTGAACTAGGTATCGAGATACCGACGATCGAATCTCGGGCAAGTAACATACCGATGACAAAGGGAACAACGTATGTTGTTATGCGGTCTGACCGATAAAGATCTTCGTAGAATATGTGGGAACCAATTTGAGCATCCAGGTTCCGCTATTGGTTATTGACCGGAGAGGTGTCTCGGTCATGTCTACATAGTTCCCAAACCCGTAGGGTCCGCACGCTTAAAGTTCCGATGACAGTTATATTATGAGTTTATATGTTTTGATGTACCGAAGGTTGTTCGGAGTCCCGGATGTGATCACGGACATGACGAGGAGTCTCGAAATGGTCGAGACATAAAGATTGATATATTGGAAGCCTATGTTTGGACATCGGAAGTGTTCCGGGTGAAATCGGGATTTTTTCGGACTACCGGGAGGTTACCGGAACCCCCCGGTAACTTAATGGGCCTTAGTGGGCCTAGGTGGAAGAAAGGAGAGGAGGCCAGGGCAGGGCCGCGCCCCCCTTCCCCCCCAGTCCGAATAGGACAAGGAGAGGGGGGCGGCGCCCCCCCCCTTCCTTCCTCCCCTCCACCTCTTCCCCCTTCCACTCCTAGTCCAACATGGAAAAGGGGGGAGTCCTACTCCCGGTAGGAGTAGGATTCCTCCTGGCGCGCCTCTACCTCCTAGGCCGGCGGCCTCCCCCTTGCTCCTTTATATACGGGGGCAGGGGGGCACCTCTAAACACACAATTGATCAACGATCTTTTAGCCGTGTGCGGTGCCCCCCTCCACCATATTACACCTCGATAATATCGTAGCGGAGCTTAGGCGAAGCCCTGGGTCGGTAGAACATCATCATCGTCACCACGCTATCGTGCTGACGAAACTCTCCCTCAACACTCGGCTGGATCGGAGTTCAAGGGATGTCATCGAGCTGAACGTGTGCTGAACTCGGAGGTGCCGTGCGTTCGGTACTTGATCGGTCTTATCGTGAAGACGTACGACTACATCAACCGCGTTGTGTTAACGCTTCCGCTTTCGGTCTACGAGGGTACGTGGACAACACTCTCCCCTCTCGTTGCTATGCATCACCATGATCTTGCGTCTGCGTAGGAATTTTTTTGAAATTACTACGTTCCCCAACAATTCGTTCTCCCGGGAAAACACGATCAGGCTCGGAATCCCGGTTACAAGACGTTTCAACAATGGTAAAACAAGACCAGCAAGACCACCCGACTGTGCCGACAAATCCCGATAGGAGACGGTCCCGCACACCGGATGAGCGAAGCATACAGGTACCAACGTAACCCAAGTTGCCAAGGGACGGTCCCGCACAGTGCTCTAGTTTGGACCAACACTCAGAGGAGCACTGGCCCGGGGGGGTTAAAATAAAGATGACCCTCGAGTCCGCGGAACCCAAGGGAAAAAGGCTTAGGTAGGCAAATGGTAAAACCAAGGTTGGGCCTTGCTGGAGGAGTTTTATTCAAGGCGAACTATCAAGGGATTCCCATAACACCCAACCGCGTAAGGAACGCAAAATCAAGGAACATAACACCGGTATGACGGAAACTAGGGCGGCAAGAGTGGAACAAAACACCAGTCATAAGGCCGAGCCTTCCACCCTTTACCAAGTATATAGATGCATTAATTAAAATAAGAGATATTGTGATATCCCAACATATCCATGTTCCAACATGGAACAATCTTCATCTTCACCTACAACTAGCAACGCTATAAGAGGGGCTGAGCAAAAGCGGTAACATAGCCAAACAACGGTTTGCTAGGAAAGGTGGGTTAGAGGCTTGACATGGCAATATGGGAGGCATGATAAACAAGTGGTAGGTAGCGCGACATAGCGATAGAGCGAACAAATAGCAAGCAAAGATAAAAGTGATATCGAGGGTAATGGTCATCTTGCCTGAAATTTCGCTAGGAAGAAGAACGAGTCCAAGAAGAAGACAAACGGATGTAGTTGAACGAACCCTCACAACTCCGGAACGAAACCGAAGCTAACGAGAGAAGCAAACCAGAAAGAAGCAAACAACATGGTAAACACATAATCATAAACATGGCATGATGCACAACCAAGTATGATGCATGTCCGTTTTAAATGAGGCATGGCATGGAAAAATGCAACAAACAATACTACAAATTAAGTGGAGCTCAATATGCAACGAGTTGCATATTGACAAAACACCACATCAATTATTTAGTTCTCTCCCGTTTATGTACCCAACAAAATTAACTGTGGTTAAGCATGGCAAGAGGTGAAGCATAATAAAACTATCTATTTAGGCAAGTGTAAATGAGGTCAGAAATAACAAATAACAATTCCGGAAAATCCCCATATGTCATTTAGCAATTTAAAGCAAACAACAATTTTAAACATTTTAAATGTTATTATCATGATGCGGATGACATATGCAAGTGTTAAGCAATTTTATGAAAATGTTGACATGAGCATGATACGAGGCATTTGTCGCCATGGCGGAAGGAAACGGGTGCCATGGCGGTGAATCGGAAATGGTGCCACGACAACATCCCGGTTCCGGCAACTCGATTGAGATGCTGTTGTAAAGGAACAAGTGTGGGTGCGCGAAACGTGCAAGAGTGACGGGGAGTGATCCCGGATACCGGGTGTCCCACATGTCGGTGGCATGGCTTACGGCGAACGTGCAAGGAACAATTCAGACACGGTCCAAACATAGGGTGCATCTCATACAACACATGCATTTGGTCCACGGACGTCGTCTCGGGGTTATACCTTCGCAGCGTGCCTTTTCGGAGCGGATCGGGTTTGACGGTAGTGGAACTAGTCGTTCTCGCGACGGTAGTGGAAGTAGTGGTACACGCTCGTTTCGGATAGGAGCTTGACAAATCCGAGTAACTTGGGGTCGACGGCGAGGAACTCGGCGTTTTGATGCGGTGTAGAGGTACATGTCGATGGTCCTCGTGATACTTGGTGTTTCGTACAGTACTCGGCCGAGCATCCGTGTGGTCTTGCCGGTGGTGTACTTGGCGAATCCACGTAGTCGTACACAGGTAGTAGAGGAACTTGACGCATCCAAACGAAACAACACAAAAGGCCTCGGGTCTTGGTGGTCAACGAATGGAGGCGGGCGGCGAAGCAGCAGCAACGTGCCGGCACTGTACAGCCACGAGGTACACCATGGCCGTGAGGAGGAGGGGCCCTGGCACGAGACCAGTAGCGGACACGCGCGTGCAGGAAGGCGGTGAGGTCGACAGCTTGCCCAAGTCACGGTGGAGTGACGGGAACAGCGGTGGACGAGGAAGCAGAGGGGAGGTGTCGCGTGGAGGAGAGTCGACGGGGCGGCGCTCGCCGGAGTCGGGGCCGAAGGGGACGGATCGAGGGGCTCCTCCCCTGACGACGGAGCTGACGAGGCGGTGGCGCCGGGTAGACGAGGAGGCGGGTGAGGAGGAGGTCGGGGATGGGTCGTCGAGGCTGGATCCAGGGTGGAGGCGCACAGGAGGAGGCTCGAGGCGCGCTGGAGGTGGTGGTGCTCGAGGGTGCAAGGCGGTCGGGACTCGCCGGCCGGAGGGGCGACGGGTCATGGCTTCAGGCGCCATGGGAGGCAAGGCGTGGGGCGTGTGTGGAGTGGCGGCGCTGGAGGAATCAAGAGAGAGAGGGGATCGATAGGTGCACGCTAGGTTAAAACAGGGAGCTGGCTGGGCTTTGGGCTTAGAGGCCGGCAGGGCTGCAGGCTCTCTCTCTCTCTCTCTCTCACTCTAAAGAAAAATAAAACAAAACAGAGATAAGAAAGAAAAGAAAGAGAGGTTAGGGGAAGATGTTGAACATGCGGATAATTTTCACGGACTCACAAAAATGTGCTTGTTCCGAGAAAATAGAAAAGGCCATGATTGAAAGATTTAAATTCAAACTCATTTGATTTAAATTCAAATGATTTGAATAGGAAGTGAGGGTTGGGAAGGTCCAAAAATGTTGGGATTTTTGGTGGAGCTCCGGAATATGATGAAAGAATATATGGCAAGGTTGGAGACCAAGAATTAAGATAACATAGGCATTAGGATAATTTGCAAGTGTGTTATGGTGATTTCCAAATTAAAGAAATATCTAATATAGCTGCCTAATATTGGGAGGATATGTTATAAAGAGAAGTCACCCTTCCCTCGATTTAAATAGATCAACCATCTATGCAATTTATTAGTTGAGTTGAGATGCAAAGATTAATGACATGATGGCATGATGGCATGATGCAATGCAAAAATAAAAGAGCAAGCACAAAAGAAACACACGGTGATCACGAAAATATGGAAGTCTTCTGAAGCGTCGGTCTTGGGGCGTCACATACAGTTGGCGGTGAGTGGAGATGGGTATTCGCAACACATGCAAACCCTAGTGACAGTGCCGAAGCGGTCAACCAATTGAGTGTGCCTCCCCCCACTATATATAGGCATCTGTGACGGGCTCAACACTTGTGCCTCACACGGATCCTAAAGCCCAAAGTCTATTCGGTCTAGATCCAAGTCCGAGTACGATCACATCTAACTTGCGGAGTCGGATCAGGCCTCACAGGTTCCTTCCCTTAAGCGTGCGGCCCTTTAGGTTCAAGTCGGCCTGGTCGCAGGTCGGATCACCTCCATCCAGCTCGGCTGGCAGCGGCCTCTAGCAAGGCGTGCCAACCACCAAGTAGACTATGAAGCCGGTTGGTGAACTTGTACAATGTGTCACACTTCTGTTGCCTTTGCCACATGATATATGTTGTCGGGCTCAAGGCTAGTTTGTCATCCTTGTGCTAGCCCGACCTCTTTCTCGTTCCAATGATGCCGACCACAAACTGGATTATCTTATAATCCATGTTGCATGGCCATGCTTATCTTGGTCGACCATGTCTCGCAACATGGGTCTAGACAAGCCTGAAACCTACCTTTGTAACTACCCAGTCACGGAGTAGAGTTTGGTCGGCCCAAAGCAGGTATGTCGCCATCCCGAGTACACGCGCCAGCTCAAGTCTTAGGAGGTAGAATGTATGTTGTACTAGACACTCACATATGACATATTGTTGCATCTCATAGTTGGGTCTATTCGACTTGGACCTTATCTCGACTCGGATCCGAACATGTCGAATCCAACCAGATCCTTCCCAGCCCATATTATCCGGTTAGCATCTAATGCTCTATGGCTAGTGAGACCGAGCCATCCACTGTTTCATATGCTAGTCTAGTTGGTTGCGCGTCCACACAACCCGTTCGACTAGGGACCTATTAGGACAGTCATCATACAATGCATAATCCCACAAACAAGTCACATACTTGCTGATACACCTCATTGTTATTGTCCAAGGACTATCTTTATTCATAAACACATGGAAAATATCATCGTACGTGATTGCCTCTAGCGCATATCTCCAACAGTCTCCCGCTTGCACTAGAGTCAATCAAACAGACATCGTATGCCCATAGCTCTAACGTGCCCCTAATGCTTGGGTTGTGGAAGCGGCTTACTCAGAGGATTTGCAACATTTCCATCTGTGTGAATTTTGCATAACTCTATATCAACATTCTTTACAGTCTTTCATATCAAGTGATATTTCTGATATATGTGTCTGGTCTTGTGGTTATTCCTCAGCTCCTTGGCTTGTGCGATGGCACTAGAATTATCACAATAAAGGTCCAACGGTTCTACCAAGGCTGGGAAAATGCCAAGATCATCCAGAAAGTTGCAGACCCAAACACCTTCCTTTGCGGCTTCAAAAGCCGCAATGTATCTGGCTTCTATGGTAGAATCGGCCGCCGTATCATCCAGCTCACTGCTCATCCATTCATGACGTTCACAAATCCGGACGGTGATCGAAAATCATCTCGGTCAGTTTGGAAACTAGCTTCGGTGTAACCCCTTATGACGAGCTCTTCCTCACCTCCATAAACATGGAACATATCTTTAGTCCTTTTTAGGTACTTCAGAATAGTATTTACCTCCGCCCAATGACTATTACCTGGGTTGGCCTAGTATCTACTTCTTAGGCATATTGCAAAAGCAACATCAGGCCGTGTACATATCATGGCATACTTGATGGATCTGATTACCGAGGCATACGGAATCTGACTCATCTTGCTTTGCTCATCAGATGTCGAAGGACTTTGAGTCTCGCTTAGCCTTATACCATGTGAGACAAGCAAGAACCCTTGGGCTCAATCATGTTGAACCGCTTCAACACTTTATCTATGTACGTACTCTGGCTCAAGCCAAGCAGCCTCCTTGATCTATCTCTATAGATCTTAATTCCTAAAATATACACTCCCTTGCCGAGGTCCTTCATTGAAAACTTGCCATTCAATGATTCCTTGACCGAGTTCAGCATCGAAACATCATTTTCGATCAGCAATATGTCATCCACATACAGGATCAAGAACACTATCGAACTCCCACTCAACTATTTGTATAAACAAGCGCCCTCTTCAGTTTTGATGAAACCGAGACCAGTGACTACCTCATCAAAATGAATATTCTAGCTCCAAGATGCTTGCTTCAACCCATAAATGGATCTCTTGAGCTTGCATACTTTACTAGCGCTAGTCGGATCGACAAAACCCTCGGGCTATTTCATATACACGTCCTCGGTTAAGTTTCCGTGAAGGAAAGCAGTTTTGACATCCATTTGCCATATCTCGTAATCGAAATATGCAGCTATAGCTAGTACGATCCTCACCGACTACAGCATCGCTACCAGCGAGTAAGTATCGTCGTAGTCAATTCCTTGAACTTGTCCATAACCTTTAGCGACAAGCCAAGCTTTGTGGATCTGAACATTTCCATCCGCATCAGTTTTCTTGTTAAAGATCGATTTGCAACCAATGGCTGTTACGCCAGGCGGCGGATCAACCAAGTCCCAGACTTGATTCTCATCCATGGAGTTTAACTCGGATCTCATGGCCGCTAGCCATGCCTCAGAATCTGGGCTCACCATCACTTTCGCATACGGGGCCGGCTCATTGCTCTCAAGCAACAGAACATCGCGCGCTATGCACAATATTTCCAACCTCCGTGGTTCTGGTGCCGCTTCCACTATGGTTCCCTGATAGACTACGGTATGATCACATCATTAGCCAAGTTGTCCCCAAGTGGTTTTCAAATTTCTTCGAGCTGCACTTGCCTCCCACTGGCTTCCCGCCCGAGAAACTCTTCTCAAGGAAGACCCCGTTCCGAGCAACAAACACTTTGTTCTCTTCGCGGTTGTAGAAGCTATATCCCAAGGTTTCCCTCAGATATCTCACGAATATGCACTTATCCAACTTAGGTGTAAGCTTGTCCGACATAAGTCGATTGACAAATGTTTCACAACCCCAAATCTATAGAAAAGACAACTTGGGACTCTTCCCAGTCCACATCTCATGTGGTGTCTTGTTTACAAATTTGGATGGTACTCTGTTGAGTGTAAAAGCTGTAGTTTCTAGAGCGTATCCCCAAAATGACAAGGGTAAATTCAATTTGCTCATCATAGATCGAACCATGTCCAACAAGGTATGATTCCTCCGTTCCGACACACCATTTCTCTGTGGTGTACTCGGAGGTGTGAGCTGAGGTACTATACTTTGGCTTTTCAAATGATTATCAAACTCCTGGCTTATGTACTCACCTCCACGATCGGATCATAGAAGCTTTATAGTCTTGCCAAGCTTATTCTCAACCTCGTTCTAAAACTCTTTGGACTTTTCAAAAGCTTCCGACTTATGCCTCATCATATAAATATATCCATATGTACTCAAGTCGTTGGTAAAAGTCACGAAGTACTGATAGCCACCTCTAGCAGTTGTGCTCATTGGACCACACAAATCACTGTGTATAAGCTCCAACAGCTCGGACACCCTCTTGCAACTCTTTGTAAAAGGAGACTTGGTCATCTTGCCGAGCAAGCATGATTCACATGTCTCGAACGACCCGAAGTCGGACGAAGTTAGGAGTCCATCATCATGGAGCTTCTTCATGCATTTCAAACTAATGTGTCCAACCTGGCAATGCCAGAAGTATGTCATATCTCATTAGGCTTATGCCTCTTGACATTCATATTATAGACAGGTTCCATTTCCAGATTCAAAACAAATAGCCCATCAACAATGGGTGCATAGCCGTGGAACATACCGTTCGAAGATATTGAACAACTATTTTCCTTTAAATTGAATTCATAACCCTGGCTCATCAAACATGAGGCAGAAATAATGTTCCGACTAAGTGCAGGAATGTAATAACAATTATTCAAAATGAATCCGGAAGGAAGCTAGAGCTGCATCATGCCGACCTCCAACGCAGCAACTCTTGCTTTTTTCCCGACACTGATGTCAATATCCCCTTGTACCACACACCTAGTTCTTACCAGCCCCTGCATCGAGTTGCAAATATGAAAAACCGATCCGGTATCAAATACCCAAGAGCTACTAGGTATGTCAGCAAGGTAAATGTCTATAGCATATGTAACAAGTGTACCTTTGCGTGAAGAAGCATCTCCGGCCTTATTGCCATGCTCAGCAAGCCACTTGCTACAGTTCCTCATCTAGTGACTGGTCTCCTTCCAATGATAGAAAACGGTCCTTGAGTCTGGTCCAGACTTCGGCACAGTAGCAGAGATTACCTTCTTGTGCCCTTTGCTTTGGCCTTTTTCTTGGACCAACTCTTCTTGAACTTGCCGTAGTTCTGCACCATCAACACTTGATGCGTGCCTTTCTTATTATCCTGCGCTGCCACGTTTAGTATCCCATGCATTTCAGTGAGCTTCTTATCCATGCCGTGCATATAATAGTTCAATATGAACGTCCCATAGCTAGGCGGAAGAGAACCCATAACTACATCGATAGCCAGCTCATCCAAGAGCGGGAAGCCTAACCGATCCAAAGCTTGCACGTATCTGATCATCTTAATCACATGCGGGCTCAGTGGATCACCTTCCTTCAGCTTACAATCCATTAAGATTCGACAGACTTGAACCTTTTAGTCCTAGCCTGTACCTGAAACATGCTCTTGAGACTCTTGATCATATCGAAATCCCCAACCTCTTCAAAATGCTGCTGCAAATTGGGCTCCATCCAAGCCAGCATGAGGTACCTAATCTCATTTGATTCATCAACGAGTTTCTGGTAGGCATTCCTGGTTGTGGCATTAGTAGTATTGGCAAGTTCCTCTAGAAGTGGATCCTCTAAAACATGTTCTTTCATATCGTGCTTGAGAACAATTCTCAAATTTCTATACCAGGTGGTAAAATTTGTTCCATTAAGTTTACCCTTTTCCAAGATTGATTTCAATGCAAAGTTGGGTTGAGCAGGTGGCTACATTGATCTACAACAGAAAAAATATGCAATCACTAAGCAATGTGTTTATGTAGAGTAGTTCAAGCCATAAACATAAATACCCCCACTGAATTCGGCATCCTCCACAAATTCTCAGTGATTCAGGATCCGACTAGCGCATGCAACTAGTGAGCTTTAGCATCACTGCTAGCCAACATACCTATCCGGTAAGCAACACCTTGCTAATCGTATCTCTATACGACCCCTGTTGGTCGGGTAGGTATCTCATACCCCGACTCCCAACCTTCCTTGCCACAAGGCCCAAAACCGTTTTGATAGCCTTGTCAAGTTAACTTGATGCAGTGCATATCCATGTCCGACATGAACCCTTCAGTTTAATGACACCTAGAAGCACCCCAATTTTATGAGCCCACTACTAGATGTACTTGACGTGCGAAGGTGCAACATCAGGGACGACAATTCTCTTGATATTAACGACAGATCTTTCTACCATTTTATCATGCATAGAAACAAAGAAGCATAACAGTCACAAACAAACACATATTGTGAAATAGTATGGCTCCTGCATGGATGTTCTTCCAGGCCGGCTCCGACTCCGATGACCATCTAGGAACTCCATCTTGTTCATCACGCCTTGATGCCAAGCCACCAACCTGATCTCTATTATCCAACCACCACAACTAGTAATGAATTTTAGAGAGAGTCACAAGTCGACACGCAGGTCATTATAGATTATAATGACAGCACTTTGGCTCCTGTCGCCTGACAAACATGACGCACAGGCCATGTACAATTTACACACATGCATCACATACACATGAGCCATACTATTCACATCAAACCAGCAAAACCAAGTTATGCATAGAATCACATTCTACTGGATTGAGTGATCGTGTATGAAATACTAGGCACTACGCACACGACGGTTCTGCTAGCCCGTTAGCGGGCGGGGTTCGAAGGGGCAGCGCCTGATGTTTTCAGAAATCACAGATCACATCTGCATTCTGTTCACACAGAATTTTCTGATTTGACCGATCTGATCGATCATCGTGAATCCGATTCGGCTTTACGTTTCACTGTTAACCCCGATGGCAGATACCGACTGGTAGGGGTAGGTTGTGTGACGATCTCATCGATTCCGATCATCAGAAAACATAGCCACATCAATCCCCATGTGCAGTTGATCTCATTAACCGTGCACATAGCCGATTTCATAAACGATAACAGGTCTCATATGCCGCCTCCACATATCTAATATGCATACGATCTGAATCCAAATCCTATAGCAGAGGCTCTAATACCACTATTGGGATTTACAGTAGGGTGCGTCGACTACAAATTTAAAATTCCTACGCGCAGAACAACCAAGATCATGCTATGGGAGATGGATCATATATCATTAGCACAAGACGTGCAGTGCCGTGTAGCGGAAGAAGAGTTGTGGCAACGCGTCCGCGTGGATTGTCTCCTCCTCATCCGATCTCCCTCGAACAGCCGATCGTCATATCCCACGTACAGGTTTGCCACAGCGGCGCAAGTGCACCGCCTCTAATGTTATCCATGCGTGCAGGAGGAACACCGTGCGACGGACTGCTAGGTCTGATCACACAGTCGGCGGCGAGTGGAGATGGCTATTCGTAACACATACAAACCCTAGTGACAGTGCCGAAGCGATCAACCAAATGAGTGTGCCGCACCCCCACTATATATATGCATCTGTCATGGGCTCAACACTTGGGCCTCGCACGGATCCTAAAGCCCAAAGTCTGCTCGGTCTAGATCCGAGTCCGAGTAGGATCACATCTGACTCATGGAGTCGGATCGGACCTCATAGGTTCCTTTTCTCAACCGCTTGACCCCTTAGGTTCAAGTCGGCTTAGTCGCAGGTCGGATCACCTCCGACCAGCTCGGCTGGTAGTGGCCTCTAGCAAGGCATGCCAACCACCAAGTAGAATATGAAGCCGGTTGGCGAACCTGTACAATGTGTCACACTTCTGTACCCTTTGCCACATAATATATGTTGTCGGGCTCAAGTCGAGTCTATCATCCTTGTGCTAGCCCGACCTCTTTCTCGTTCCAGTGATACCGACCACAAACCGAATTTTCTCATAATCCATGATGCATGGTCATGCTTATCTTGGTTGGATCACACAATGGGCCAAGAGTATATCACTCCTGATCGGAGGGGCAAATCCCATCTTGCTCAACATTGTCTCGCAACATGGGTCTGGACAAGCCCGAAACCTACCTTTGTAACTACCCATTCACGGAGTAGCATTTGCTCGGCCCAAAGCAGGTCTGTCGCCATCCCGAGTACATGTGCCAGCTCAGGTCTTAGGACATAGAATGTATGTTGTATTAGAGACTCACAGATGACATATCGCTGCGTCTCATGGTTGGGTCTGCCCGACTCGGACCTTATCTTGACTCGGATCCCAACCATGTTGAATTCGAAAAGATCCTTTCGAGCCCATATTATCTGTTTGGCATCTAATGCTCCATGGCTAGTGAGACCGAGCCATCCACTGTGTCATATGCTAGTCTCGTTGGCTACGCGTCCACACAGCCATTTCAACTAGGGACCTATTAGGACAGTCATCATACAATGCATAGTCCCACAGACAAGTTAGGTACTTGTTGATACACATCATTGATAATGTCCAAGGACTATCTTTATTCATAAACACATAGAAAATATCATCATACATGGTTGCCTCTATGGCATATCTCCAACAGTCCCCCACTTGCACTAGAGTCAATCAAACAAACATCGTATGCCCATAGCTCTAACGTGCCCCTCATGCTTGGGTTGTGGAGGCGGCTTAGTCAACGGATCTGCAACATTTGCATCCGTGTGAATTTTGCATAACTCTATATCACCATTCTTTACGATCTTTCATATCAGGTGATATTTCCGATCTATGTGTCTGGTGTTGTGGTGATTCCTCGGCTCCTTGGCTTGTGCGATGGCACCCGAATTATCACAATAAAGGTCCAACGGTTTTACCGAAGCTGGGAAAATACCAAGATCCAGAAAGTTCCGGATCCAAGCACCTTCCTTTGCAACTTCACAAGTCGCAATGTATTCATCTTCCGTGGTAGAATCGGG
The DNA here is from genome assembly GCF_018294505.1 of Triticum aestivum. Classification (NCBI taxonomy): domain Eukaryota; kingdom Viridiplantae; phylum Streptophyta; class Magnoliopsida; order Poales; family Poaceae; genus Triticum; species Triticum aestivum. Next base: position 267,065,683 of record NC_057802.1, read on the forward strand.
CACCGTATCTTGCTTGCAACTCGTCTAGCTCACTGCTCCTCCGTACATGACTTGCACGAACCCAGACTATGATCGGCAATCATCTCGGTCAGTTTGGAAGCTAGCGTCGGCGTAACCAGTTATGACGAGCTCTTCCTCACCTCCATAAACTAGGAACATCTCTATAGTCTTTTTTAGGTACTTCAGAATAGTCTTACCGCCGCCCAATGACTATCACATGGGTTGGCCAGGTATCTACTTGTCAGGCTTATTGCAAAAGCAACATCAGGCCATGTACATATCATGGCATACATGATGGATCCGATTGCCGAGGCATACAGAATCTGACTCATCCTGCTTCGCTCATCAGATGTCGAAGGACTCTCGGTCTCTATTGGCCTTATACCATGTGAGACAGGCAAGAACCCTTTCTTGGCCTCACTTATGTTGAACCGCTTCAATACTTTATCTATGTACGTACTCTAGCTCAAGCCGAGCAGCCTCCTCGATCTATCTCTATAGATCTTAATTCCTAAAATATACGCTGCCTTGGCGAGGTCCTTCATTGAAAACTTGCGATTCAATGATTCCTTGACCGCGCTCAGCAAGGAAACATCGTTTCTGATCAGCAATATGTCATCCACATACAGGATCAAAAACACTATCGAGCTCCGACTCAACTGCTTGTATAAACAAGCGTGCTCTTCGCATCGAGGGGGAACGGGTCCGATATATATGTAGTCAATGAATAAGTGAATGATGTTGAGGACATAGAAACACACACACACACACACACACACACACACACATATATATATATATAATCTCAGTGAATAACACCAGATGTAATGTTGAAGAAACTGCAAAATTGAGGAATTTGAAATTTTGAAGAATTTGCAAAGTGACGAAAAACTCAATTTTAAAATTTTCAACTATGGTTGGGGGCTTGACCCACCGTATAAGAATGATTATTTCGGACACCGCGTACAATTGTCGTGGGGTTGGTAGAATCAATTCTTCATTAATTTCTTCACACTTAGAGGGTTAGTCTTCATTGATTGAAGAAAAACGTTACTTCGTGTGTTGCCCATCGAAGTCATCAATTTTGCATAAGTGTTAGGATGTGTGTCCTTTCAAAGAACATTTGAAGATTCCAAGATATTTAGCTCACACCGCAACTTGCAAAATCTGTTTTCATCCAAGGGCTTTGTGAAGCTATCAGCTAGTTGTTTCTTCAGTCTTCACGTGGTGGATGATGATATCGCCCTTCAACACATGATCCCGAAGAAAATGATGAAGAATATGGATGTGCTTAGTCTTCGAGTGCTGAACCAGGTTGTGAGCAATCTTGATGGCACTCTTGTTGTCGCAGTAGAGAGGCACATTCTTCACATTGATGCCATAATCCTTGAGGGTTTGCTTCATACACAATAATTGAGCACAACAAGAACTAGGAGCAATGTACTCAGCGTCAGGAATAGAAAGTGATACGTAGTTCTGCTTCTTCGAGGACCAACATACTAAGGATCGTCCGAGGAAATGGCATGTGCCTGATGTTGACTTGCGATCCAACTGATCACTAGCATAGTCAGAGTTAGAATATCCAATAAGATCAAAAGCCGAGCCCTTGGTATATCGTAATCCAAGTGTTGGAGTGTGAGCAAGATATCAAGAATATGTTTCATAGCCTTATGGTGTGATTCCTTTGGTGTAGCTTGAAAACGGGCACACATGCAAACACTAAGTATATTATCTGGCCTAGATGCACATAGATACAATAAAGAACCAATTATGGAGCGATATACCTTTTGATCGAAATCTTTACCATTTTCGTCGGTTTAGAGTTGGCCATTGGTGGGCATAGGGATTTTGACGCCTTTGCAATCTTGCATGCCGAATTTTATGAGGACATCCATGAGGTATTTCTCTTGAGATATGAAGATGCCATTGTGTTGTTGACCAATTTGAAGACCACAGAAGAATTTCAATTATTGCATCATAGAAATTTGATATTCTTCACTCATCATATAAGCAAATTCGTCACTATAATGTTTGTCAGTACATCCAAAGATAATATCATCCACAGATATTTGGCAAACGGATAATTCATCATCGTAAGATCTAGTGAAAAGAGTTGGGTCAAGTGAACCGGGTTTGAAGCCTTTCTTCATGAGGAAATCCTTCAGTGTATCATACCATGCTCGAGGGGCCTGCTTGAGGCCATAAGGGGCCTTGTTGAGTCTGAAGACTTTGTCAGGATGCTTAGGATCTTCAAAACCTGGGCGTTGAGCAACATATACTTCTTCCTCAAGCTTACCATTGAGGAATGCACTTTTCACATCCATTTGAAATAAGATGATATTGTGAACGTTAGCATAAGCAAGCAATATGCGAATAGCTTCAATTCTAGAAACATGTGAAAAGTTTCATCAAAGTCAATTCCTTCAACCTGTGTGTAGCCCTGAGCTACAAGATGAGCCTTGTTCCTCACCACTAGGCCATTTTCGTATTGCTTGTTGCAGTAGATCCACTTGGTACATATGACATGTTGCTTCTGAGGATCTGGTCTCTTGACAAGTTCCCACTCATTTTCCAGCTCGAATTGATGCAATTCCTCTTGCATTACTTGAATCCACCCAGGCTCTAGAAATGCTTCATCAACTTTGGTGAGCTCTGTGATATAGACAAAAGCGAAGTGGCCACAAAAGTTAGACAAATATGAAGCTTTTGAGCGAGTGAGGGGACCTGGTGCATTGATGTCGTCGAGGATTTTGTCAATTTGCACTTCATTTGCTATGCGAGGATGAGCAGATTGACGGTTTTGATTGGGCTGAGCATTTTCTTCAGCGCCATTTTCCTCAGGTGCACCAACACAAAATTCTTCATTGTTTGGGATAACTTCTTCAGCAGGTTCTTCGGTGGGTATAATATCCTCAGTAGCCTTGAACCTAATGGATTCCTTAGGAGGCATTTCATCTAGCACATGACGTAGGTGCTCTCATTGCGAGCCCTTAGTCTCATCGAACCACACATCTATAGTTTCAACAACCTTGTGGTGATAGGTGTTGAAGACTCTATAGGTGTGCGAGTCCTTTCCGTAACCAAGCATAAAACCCTCATATGCTTTAGATGCAAATTTGGAATTGTGATGAGGATCTCTAATCCGGCATTTAGCACCGAAGACTTTGAAATAACTTACATTAGGCTTTTTTGTCAGTGGGGAGCTCATATGAGGTTTCTTGAGGAAATTGTGAAGATATACCCTGTTGATGATTTGGCATTCAGTATCAATAGCCTCAGGCCAGAAGCAACGAGGTGTCTTCTATTCATCAAGCATGGTGCGAGCCATCTCAACAAGAGTCCTGTTCATGCACTCCACAACGCCATTCTGTTGAGGAGTGTATGAGGCAGATAACTCATGAGTAATATCAACTTCATCAAGATAGTCATCAAGACCAGTGTTCTTGAACTCAGTCCCGTTATCACTCCTGATATGCTTGATCTTCACACCGAAATTTGTCAAGGCCCTTAAGGAAAATCGTTTGAAGACTTCCTGCACTTCAATTTTGTACATATGATATGCACCCAGGTGTAACAAGAATAATCATCAACAATAACAAAGCCATATAATGATGTTGCATTCGTTAGTGTGGCATAATGAGTGGGGTCAAAGAGGTCCAGTGAAGCAATTCAAAAGGACGAGTAATAGTCATGATAGTCTTTGAGGGATGCTTGGATCTGGTCATCTTTCCAGCCTCGCAAGACCCACAAAGATGATCTTTGTGGAATTTGACACCCTCGATGCCGATGACATGCTTCTTTTTCACAAGCGTGTGCAAGTTCCTCATGCCAGCATGACCAAGTCATCGATGCCATAGCCAACCTTCTAAAGCTTTTGCAAGTAGACATGTGGCAGGCGGTGGTCCTACAGAGAAATCAACAATATACAAGTCTCCTCTCCTAAAGCCTTCGAATACTTTGGATTTCCCAGATTCCATGAGTACTATGCAACGATATTTGCCAAATATGACAACCATATCAAGATCACAAAGCATTGAGACAGACATGAGGTTGAATCCGAGAGATTCGACAAGCATGACTTTGTCCATGTGTCAATCCTTTGAGATTGCAAGTCTACCTAAACCCAATAGCTTGCCTTTTCCTTTGTCAATGTAGGTGATAAGCTTCAGATGCGATGGAGATAGAGCAAAGTCCATGAGTAAGTTCTTGTCACCAGTCATGTGATATGTGCATCCACTATCGAGCACCCACTCAGTAGCTTTTAGCGATTCATCCTACATACGAATTAGTGCATCTTACGAACTCCTATACTTCAGAGTGAAGAATATGACATCAAAATCGTCGGATAGAATTTCATCAAGCAGTACAATAGATACAACAATATAAGGACGCGAGAAATGAGTAATTCATTTCTTCATGGTTAGCTTGTGTCCTTTCAAGCACTCTGAGGTCTCCTGCAAATTATTCAAGTTCATTTGGAGACCTGACCCTGCATAAGATATTAGTTCATTTTCTTCACCACCCACAACTGGAGGGGTGGCAAAGAGTTCATCATTCTACGAGCTCCATATGAGAAAGGTGGCATTGAAGCGAGTGCATTTCGTTTCACAGAAGAGGGGTTAGAGTAAGTATATGAATAAGCAGAGAAATTCTTCGAGGACTTATGAACATAATGATTTCAGGAATAATGCACATATTCAAGACCCTTAGATTTTTCCTGCGAAACAGAAGCATTACCACGGGGATAAGTGTACTTACGACCAAATGAGGAATTTGATCCATGTGAAGACTTTGGTCCGTATGGAGAATTTGATCTAGGGTTCCTATTCTTCACCGGTGGTGTCATGAGGATATTCACCTGAAGACTTTCAAGGCACCTTTTGGGAACCCATATTTTCTCCATAGGAGGACCATTCCTGCAGTTAGCTCCAACATATCTGGCAAATACTTCACCATTCTGGTTTTTGAACAGTTTATAGTTGGAGTCAATTGACTCATCAGATGAATATGAAGATTCACATGTAAAGCCATATAAAGTAGATGGATCTACAGGAGGTCCTTTTGCAGCAACCCATGAGGTTTTGGGATACTGCTCAGGTTCTAGTAGGATCCATCAGCACTGAGTTTCCTCTCAAATGCAATACCCTCTTTCCTAGGGTTCATGTTCACGATCTTCTTTTTAAGCACATCACAAAGGGCTTGATGCCCTTTGAGGGTTTTGTCGGTGTACAAAAGTAGGGGCTCTCCTTTTTACCACTCTACTTGTGCACGGGCAGTCAGAGCCGCACCTATGGCCACACTTAGCAGGGTAGAGGAGGGAAGCCAACGGCACAAGACGGGCAAAGCACCGCCAAGACCAGAAACACAAAGAGCAAGAGGGCGAGGTCTTGCCGGGGCGGCCTCCGCAGACCCGGCAAGAGCCTTGCCGGGGCAACTTGCCCAACGCTAGCAGAGCGCGCCACCCTTGAGCCCAAGGGTTCTAACACCATCAACCACCTTGGAACCAAGGCTCGGGAGGCACCTCCATGGTGGCATGCAGATCTTTGTGAAGACCATAAGCACACAAGATCAGATGAGGACCAGAAGACGATGATCCTCGGCGAGATCCTCGCCGAGGAAATCCATGAGACCCCCGGCGAGATCCTTGCCGGGGACGACCGCGGTGCCACGGCAAGACCCTTGCCGGGGCCCCAGCAAGACCCTTGCCGAGGACACCTGCAGGGCCACAGCCAAGACCACGTCTGCCAAGACTCCACTACCGTTCCCATACAGCTGCCAGCCCAACTAGCTGGGCAGGCACCTGCGTGGCAACGCGCGGCCCCTAGGCCTACTCAGCAAGCACCTGTGTGGTGGCATGCAGATCTTCGTGAAGACTCTGCCACCGTGCCAGCCCAACAGCCAGCCAACGTGGCACTACAATGCCTCGTCAGCTCGGACGTGCGTCAGAGTATTGATTGCCGACACCATCCTTCTCGACAGGTCTTGCTCCGGAGACCGTTCTAGAGTACCTCTCAGAGGAGCAGTGCCCGCCTGTTGATCTACCAGGAAAGCAAACCCCCTTGTTCATTCCGATACAACCCCACTCTTTTGCTTCGGCTCTATTTTATTGCATTAGGACAACAACGATTCAACTGCTACTTTATGCTGCGGTAGTTGAACCCATTCCTCTGCATGACCTGTCATTGCCATAGTAAATAGTTGAAACCCACTAGCATGTGTAGGAGTTGGTTGATCCATGTTGTGTTCCTACCATGCCATGCCTGCTATTGCTTAGATTTGTGTCATGTCTGATTCATTGGGAATGGATTGGAGTGTTATGATGTTCTGATGCTAAAAGTTAATCGTGTGAACACGATTTGGTAAAGGTACCAGTGAGAGGCCATGTAGGAGTACATGGTGGGTTGTCTCATTGGGACCGTCCTTAAGAACTGAGTTTTGTGTGTGTTTTCCAATGACTAGCTACTACCACACATTGGGTTCCGGTAACTCGACCCCTCTCGACTTATTAACTAACTTGTTCTCTGTTGAGGAGTTGCAACTAGTTTCTGGTGTTTGTAGGTAGTGCTATTTTTCTACCGAGTGGCACCCGGCAGGGTGGGCTTGGGACAGACTAGGCATAGTGGCACGGTGTACTAAGTGGCACCCGGATGGTGGGCTTGGGAACCCAGCTCGCATCGTTTGGGGCCGTGATGGAAACCTCGGCCGGACTCCCTTGCGGATAGAACCCGAATAGGCGATAAACCTGTACTAGAGACTTGCGTGGTTAGTCAGGTCATGGACGACACCCTCGCCAGGCTTCCGCTTGAAGGTTGCTGAGATACATGACGTGTACATGGAGATAAGTGGTGAGAGCGTGTGTGAAGAAGTACACCCCTGCAGGGTTATCATGATCTATTCGAATAGCCGCATCCTCGGTTATGGACTTCTTGGATGCTTACGTGGTACATAGACAACTTGAAGTGGATACTCTAAAATGCTCAAGACAAGTGTGAGTGCTATGGATGGCCTTCTCATAGGGAGACGGGAATGAATCCATAGTAGTGTATTGAAGTGGTGATTAGTGGACTCCTGTGCGCTTTCTCACCTCAAAGAAGTTACTCGTAGTTGTAGAACAGGATAACCAATGAGTCAAAGCTGGCTTCTGCAGCCAAACCCCACATTGTCTTCTTTATACTAATGCATGTATGATAGGATCTGATGTAAGTCTTGCTGAGTACCTTTGTACTCACGTTTGCTTTATTTATGTTTTGCAGAGGAGACCTCGATCTCACTAGTAGTTCCACATGGACTTTGACGAGTAGCTTGTTACCTCAGCTATGATCGTGTACCCTTGGGAGGGTCTTGTAGATAGTCAGGCTTCTCATCCTTTTTCATTTGTAGTTGTCTGTACTCAGACATGTTTTGCTTCCATTGGTTGTATGCTCTGAATGATGGGTCATGTGACCCCCTATTTGTAATATAATGCTATGCTGGCTCTTCTGGGCCTTTATCTATATGAATTGTTTGAGTTTTGTTGTGATGCCATGTTGTACAACACATACTTGCATGTTATGCGTACGTGTAATGTGTATTGCTATGTGTTGGATCCGACACCTAGTGGTTTATTCTTGGTAGCCTTTCTTATGGGGAAATGTCTCCTAGTGCTTCAACTGAGCCATGGTAACTTGCTACTGCTCCGGAACACTTAGGCTGGCCGGCATGTGTCCTTCTTCGTTCCTGTGTCTGTCCCTTCGGGGAAATGTCATGCGTTGTTCCTTCAAGTCCTTGTAGCTTTCTACGACTTGGGTTCATACGTTGATGATCGACACGTTCGTTGCTGGGTCATGTATGCCTGTGCGTGTAAGTTAGTGCCACTTTGGACTCATGACTAGTCATGTCGGCCTGGGTTCTCTGTCATATGGATGCTAGCGGCACTATCATATACGTGAGCCAAAAGGCGCAAACGGTCCCGGGCCAGGTAAGGTGGCACCAGTGGGAATACCGTGCGTGAGGCCACAAACTGATATGATGTGTTACATGCTAGATCGGTGTGACTTATGATCGGGGTCACGACATGCACAAGAAGAGTAATTGAATGTACTAAAATTGTTGACAAATTTAATACGTAATAAAAAATGATGGCATGATATAATTCACATATAGATGACTGGCTAACCAGGGTGGCATTGCAAAATTCACATATATGATGTCTAGCTAAACAAGATGGCATTGCATGATTCACATATACGATAAAGAAACTAAACAGATGGCATTCACGCAAAGCATGTCGAAACTAAGCAGATGACATATTTGACATATAGTATAGCATGCTCGTTTCCAAACCACACCGCGCATATCTCAGTTATATTCATGCATGCTGGATTTCAAACATCATGATCTCTTATTCAAATTTTGAATGCAACTTTACATTGGTTATGACCTCACCTAGTCTTTTACACCCACACAGTCGCCTTCTCTTTATAATTGTACCACTAACTTCCTCTCATGCATGCATGCACACACACTATCACTCGGCATTATGCATCGCACACATGCAATCTTATTCTTCAGGTCGGTCTCCCATGCATGCACACATACACACCTCCCCCTCTTCATCATTTCGGGCATTCTTTATCTCTCACGTGCATGTGCAATGTACTCGTCCTCTCTCATGCACACTGGCAGTACATGCACGAAGCAAAGATGTGCATGCACGCACTCATTCCTTCGCACGCACACGCGGGTACACGGTGGGACGCATTTTTGTACGAAGATCCACCCCATGTGATAATTTGACGCGTGTAAAGTCCTGCACTTCATTGATGGTCAATTAATACAGCGCATGCAAATTGAGTGGACGTGAGGGAGGAAGTAGTTGAGAAAGACATTACTACTCCACTCTGTGCATGCCAGTAGTTAAATCATGGGTTGCTACTTCCATTGGTCTCCTTCGTATTGTGTGCCAATTTTTGACCATATTTTAACTAACATAATATTTATGCATGTCATAAAAAGTAATATCATCGAACGCGTTTTAACATCCTCATATGGTAAAAAACTGGCACAAAAAAAGGGGCCAATAAACCAGGACGCAGGCAGCATGATCAATTTTTGCCTGGGCTACTGTTGGTGGCCTTTGTATTTAAATATGGACAGAGTGGAGTAGTACTATATTTATCTTAGCCTCATAGGGCTCGCCCAGTGCCTAGGCTCGCCTCCCCACCTCGCCCACCGGATCTGATGAGGACATCTCAGTCATTGTAACAGCACCAATCATCCCTGGACAAATCCCAAGTTGTGACAAAGAAATGCATGATCAGATGCAACACAATTCTAAGGTGAAAGCTACAAATGAGGATTGCATCATTTCTTTGCATGGATATTATCTATTTCCCTTCTACTTATCTTTTTTAGATCAAAGAGAGTCGAGGACGACTCTTCATCAAGGGAGGGAGGATGATGAGCACATGGGTACATCATACACGACATTTCAGAAAAGTGCACAAATTAGGTGCAAAGAATTACTAAGCCGAATCCAGCAAACACATGGCCAGGTGAACGCTATCTTAAGTTCATACCAAAATCTTGAACACATGGCTGCACTTTCATCTCCATTGTTGTTGGTTGAACTTAGGTATCACATGGAAGGAACCCAACAACCTATGAGCTCTTGAAGCAACCGGTTTGGTGGAACAAGTTTGAAGGAAACAAGTTTCAAGTGAAGCTGATGTTGTCAGTTTTTACCTCTGATGTTTTGGTGTGCCACACCCATGTGGCGGAGAGACGGGGCCATAGGGGTACATCAACAGAAGCTACATCAAATTATCTTTCTAATGCATGTGAGGTTTTTTGCATTGGCAACATTCAATTTTATTGGCGCTTTTATAGTCTCTGCGGGATTGACAAAATCATATAGTTTGATGGATGATGTACAGAACAATTTTTCTCTAATCTTATGACGCCATTTCTTCATAAACTCATAAGTGCATACCTCTAGATTCATCAAAATGGATGATTTCTTTTCTTTTACCTCATTGAGTACTTCCATGCCCTTTTGAAAATCAATCTGGACATATACACCTCGTGTGGTGGTACTCCACGTCCTCCATATTTGTTCTTGGATCTCAACATCCCATCATTGCAAGAGAGTTGATAGGTATGCCTTTTGCACCTGCACATACTACAAAGAAAAAGAATTTTGTGAATCATTAGTAACAAAATAATACTCTCCCCTTTTATTTGGTGGGTCACTCATCTCTTTGATATTGTGGGTAAACACCTTGAGCTCACGTTTGGTGGACTCACACAACTCACTAATCCTCTCTCTTGGATGATGTGGCATATTATGTTGTGGTTCACTCATCTCTCTAACCTTGTGGTGGAATACCTCACCCTCACATTTGGTGGACTCACACAACTCACTAATCCTCTCTCGGTGATTGTGTGGTATATCTTGGTGGAGATATTTCATTTCCCTAATCTCATGATGAATAATCTAATCCTCACATTATTTGGACTCACTCACCTCACTTTTCATATCACTCAATATATGGAATTGTGGAAAGTGGACACTCTTCCTCACATTTCGTGGAGTCACTCAACTCATTTTTCTTTTCACTCTCAAGTGGTGGGACTTTTGAAAGTGGACACTCTTCCTCACTTTTGGTGGAGTCACTCAGCTTGCTTTTCTTATCACTCTCAAGTTGTGGAATTTTGGATTGTGGACTCTCTTCCTCAAATGGAATTTGTGGCTCATGTTTCTTGGATGTTGGGACAATAGTGGTGGTCAAGATGGCAACATTAGGAATGAGCTCCTCATGTAACCATGGGCTATGAATCACCAGAGTTGGTTCATCAACCACAGTCATGCTTTGTGGTGGGTCGTCGGTGTGCCGACGGGTGCTGTAACTTTGTCGTCGGGCATGACATCCTTGCTGCGATTCATGAGCAGCAACGACACACCCATGAGCAGCAACATCATGCCCTCGAGCATGTATTCTTTGCTGCACTTCATGAGCAATAGGGTATTGTCGGTGTCTAACCCTATCACCACCTATTGGAGGATGATCGTGAAGCGTCCTCTCCATGGCTCGGAGTATATTGTTCTCGAGTTGCTGTAGATCAGCGCGGGTGGCCAAACAACTTTCTTCTCCATGATTCTTTCGACGCACACTTGGTGTAGATCCTGTCATGTTAGTGGGGTTGAAAAGTGGAATAGGATAATTTTGTGGAATCACACAACCTCACCTCTTACTCACCAAAGATCTGATGAGTTCACATCAGATTGTGCTTCTCCCGGATGTGTTAAAGCGATTGATAGATAGGGATCAAAGAACTAGCTTCGGTTTTTTGGTGGTGCTCGGTGGGGTAAACAAAAAGGCGCTTGTGCTGAAATCAAGTTGATGCAAACCAAGAAAAATATGTGGATGGATCTGCTGCACCTTTGCACCAAGATTGAAAAACACAATACACAAGCTTCTGAAATTTTTCTATCAAGCCAAAACTTTTGGATCTTACACAACACTTTATTTTTCTCTCTTGATTTTTTTTCTGCCTCTCTTTTTTTCTCTATTTGATTCTTTTTTGCCACTCTTTTTTCTCTCTTTTTCGAAAGCACAACAACCAAATCTGAAAGCAATTACGAAGATAAACTTGGTGCAGATCTAAAAGATGAAGAACATGCACGGTATGCAACAACAAGATCTCTGCACCAACAAGGCTTTGATTTATTTTTGGTGGGGCTTTGGACTTCTAGGATAGAAAATATAGCGTGAAAAACACTCAATCTAAAGGGACGATAGCAAGATAAACTTGGATAACAGATGCTACCATGTCAACGAAGGCTCTGATGCCAGATGATAGGTGGGAACCCGATGAACGAGTTCACAACCAAGGATGGCCCGATCTTCACGTCGTAGGATCGAATCGGAAGGGATAACCAGCTGCAAGCAGCCGGGATAACTAGCTTTATACCTGCCAAGGTTGGATGCAACCCGTACATTGGGGATGGCTGACCGAAGCTACAAGAACGCCAACCCGCCGTTCGAACAATCGCAGAACCACAAACCGGGACTAATCCACACAAAACGGCCGAAACCGTAGAGCACGAACTAGGGGGAACTAGAGGCTCCTTCTCATGAATCCGAATGAACTCACAAGAGCAAAGGTAGTAAGATCTCTCGGATCTCTCTAGCAGTCTTCCTGCATAAGCTTGTAGCTGAATGGTTCGACAAAAGGTTTTTTTCTAGAGGATGGGGAAGATGGGGTTTTATAGCAGGGTCAACCCCCCTTAGCTAGGTGTGAAAATGGTTTCAAAAGTAAGCAAGTTTGCATGGCTTTCTTGGGGGAATAAGCAGTTAACTTTGGGAGTTGTTGGAGAGCTCCTCAGAAATTCGCGAAGCCTTGACAGCCTGGACACCTTCCACGAGAATGACTACAGCTTTTGACTCACAACTCCAAATGATGTGAGGTTTTTGCATTGGAAATATAATTTGATGTACCTTCTGTTGATGTACCCCTATGGCCCCGTCTCTCTACCACATGGGTGTGGCACACCAAAACATCAGAGGTAAAAACTGACAACATTAGCTTAACTTGAAACTTGTTTCCTCCAAACTTGTTCCTCCAAACCGGTTGCTTCAAGAGCTCATAGGTTGTTGGGTTTCTTCCATGTGATACCTAAGTTCAACCAACAACAATGGAGATGAAAGTGCAGCCATGTGTTCAAGATTGTGGTATGAACTTAAATTAGCATTCACCTGGCCATGTGTTTGCTTGATTCGACTTAGTAATTCTTTCCAACTAAATTGTGCACTTCTCTGAAATGTCGTGTATGATGTACCCATGTGCTCATCAGGATCCCGCAATGGAGGATCCCGCCATGGATAATTCCTTAGATCCCAGGATCCCGCGGGCTGCTCTCTCGCTGTAGCCTGCATCACCGCCGCCTTTGAGCGAAACCCACATGTGTTTTAGAGGGGATCCATTGCTCTGGAATCACAGATCAGTGGCGCTAGAGGACATGCCAGGGTTGCGTTTCAGGTGGTGGACAGCAAGGGCAAATCGGATCGAGGAAGGGTCGCATCGATTGGAGAGAAGTTTGGAGGAGCTGCGCCTGGCGCAGCACAAGGCGGAGGCATAAGTCAATCTTAGGGAAGGGATGCTGAGGGATGTCAGCATCTGGCAGCGCCGCATTGATTTCAAGCTAGGGCTAATGGCAGAGATCATATTCACGGAGTCAACTGTAGAGGAAAGAATGCGCATGCCTGCGGAATGGCATGAGCAGCCAGTGCAACTGTTCAAATGGGCGGTAGGAGAAGCCAAATCGCGGGACCAGTTGTGGCGGCGCCGTTGGGCATTCATCGTAGGCGAGGTGAGCTGCCCTCCTTCCCCGCCAGCGATGTAGTGACCTACTCGGTTGCTGTTGTAGTGAACTTGCGGCGCCATGGCGGTTTGCAACCATGACAATCACTCCATCTATATGTATTGTATTCCTATGAAAATACTTGGTTGTTTGGAAAAATATGGTAATTGATTTATCACTAGTTTTTGAATGCTTGGTCGTGACAATCACCCGAAGCCAAAACCAAAATTCTCCATCGCATAATACTTATGGTCGGTCGCACCAATAGACGGTCGGTCGGACCCGCGACACGCATCGGCTTGGTCTGACATGTACTACCAGTTACATCACTAACTTGTGCGGCCGCATTTGAGCAGTAGTACTTGGAATTTGTGTTCCAGGAAACTCATCGGGATCCGTTTCGGGCCTCGAAACCAAAACCATCAATTAATCTTTAGCTTTTTCCCATCACATTCCAAAGTGTATAGTATAATTAAGTGCAAACCTGCTCACACCTAGTACGTATCAAATCTGAATGTGTTCCCACTATGCAGGTTTTAGTACTGGTGCTAGTACTAGGTTATAAAAAGGGGAACTAGCCATGGACGGTGTGCAGAGCTCTAGGTCGAGAACTACTCGTAACAAGGGAGCAGCAACCAAGGATGCGGAAAAAAATGAGAGGGCTCACCGCCTGGCAGAGACCTCGAAAGATCTCTCACGGGAAGGCGAGGGCTCCCAGGAGCGCCCTAGCCGCGGAGGTAAACATGCCGAGCTGGCGGCGCTGGAGTCGTTATCCCTCAACAACATGCCCGATCAGCTCAATAAGCAGGAGGAGTTCATTGACGGCTTGGTGGAGCTGCTGAAGGAGAGCCTCGACACTAGTCATTGGGGGCACATGCACGAAGACTACTCGGTGCCATCTAGGTCAAGCCAGCTATGTTAATTAGGACATCTATCGATGGACCCCTTTTCTATGAGTTTATCTTTAATTTGAGCTTTGATCCTCGTCTAGTTTGTCCGCCGGGATTCATGTTGTCTCCTTTGGGCAGTGAGGTTATGGTTTCTTGTCATGTGGCATTTTTTCGTGTTATATGTTAATCCGGTGCTTCAGATCAAAATGACGACAACTGCGTCTCTGGGGCACGTGCATGAAGACTTCTTGACAGTCATTGATGAGGTCAAGCCGGCTCTGGTAGATAAAAGAAAACTACTCCACTGTATAGGCAGGAGCCTCCGCGCTTGCTTGCTAGTGTTGCTCTGTTCACACTTTCTCATCCTCGCCAGATCTAAACATGACAGTGGTGGCCACACTCTCTCTGCTCACCGCTGGTCACAGATCTAGCTAGATCCTCTCCGCCGGGGAAGGTGAGAAGGTGCAATGTTCACGCGGTCGTCCTCGGCAATGGCTCTTACCCACTTTCGGTGCGTGCCGATCAGCGTGCCTTGCCGTTCTCTCCCATGCAGCGCTGGCTAGGGAGGGCCTCCAACCCCTTCTTCATCGCTGCCGTAGTGTGGGCAGATCCGGCCTCCCGCCACCCTCCTAGCGACATCCCGGCGACCCTCAGGTATAACTTCCTTTGAAACCGGTCGTGCTCTACTTCCCCAGCTCCTGACGTCGCTGCATTTGTATCTTTTACTATTTCTCAGGCCCCCTCTAGATAGGATCGATCGGCTATTTGAAAGCCACCTAAATATTTACTGTAAGAGGTAAAACTAGTTCATGCAGTCAAATCTAGTACTACTTGGTTCAAACAGGGAAGAAAGGGGTGGGGGTGGGAGAAGATTTGTTACCTAAATCTAGGACTTGGTTGAAATAGGAAATTGTTGGATGTGGGGTTCCGGCAAACCCTTAAGGTTCGAACAATGGGGTGCGCGCGAAGTCTCTCCCTCCTACCGATCTACGCTCTAGCTCGCTAAGATCTCGCGGACGAACTCGACGAACTCGCAACACAGAAAGACACGAGGTTTATACTGGTTTGGGCCACCGTTGTGGTGTAATACCCTACTCCAATGTGGTGGTGGTGGATTGCCTCTTGGGCCGATGATGAACAATACAAGGGAAGAACAGCCTCCTGAGGTTGAGGTGTTCTTGTGCTTGTGTAGTTGAGGATGATCTGAACTAGTTCGGGATCAGTCGCCTCCTACTGTGGTGGCTAGTCCTATTTATAGAGGCCCTTGTCCTCTTCCCAAATATCGAGCAGGAAGGGAGCCAACAACGGCGGGAAAATTTGAAGGAGGATAGCTAGTACATGCTATCTTGACAAAAGTGGTCTTCGCCTGCGAAAAGCTCTGGGGTGACGCCGTCTTGGGCTCCACGATGACCTCCGCCTTGCCGTCCTCCTGGTCTTGGTCTCATTGCACCAATATGGCAACCTTTGCTTGATGCCTCGGTACTCTTTGCTTGCGCTGGCCTCCTTAGCACCAAAGAGGAAATAACGACGCTACGCGCACCGGTGCCCGCCTGGCACCCGCCTGGTACCGTTTGTCATGGCTCATGTCACGAGAGCCTCATGAGGTTTGCCTTGCCTTGATATCTCCGCTCCTCATGAGCCTGCCTGGCTAGGCCACTCCAGAGGAGGTCTTGCGTCGTCCGCCTCGCGAGGCTTAGTCCCTCGCGAGGGTCTTGGGTGCCTTGTTGACGAAGATGGGCCGTATGTCCTGCTGCTTGGCCACGCTGTGGGCCGCAAGCAGGCATGTCTGGGGAGCCCCGTTCCCAGAACACCGACAGTAGCCCCCGGGCCCAAGGTGCGCTCGGGCTCGGCTTCGCGGCGAAGCCAAGGGTCATGTTCGGAGCACCGCGGGCCCCAAAAGCCTGCGGCCTCGGTCGACACGTGGCGGTTGATTGGACGTGGGCGCCTCCGCTTCCCCATGCTGCCTCGGCAACTGCTTGCCCTGATAGAGGCTGGAGCGGGCAGTTCTTTCCTTCATTGCCTCTTCCTTGCCTCGCTCTAGATCCCCTTTCTCGCTCTTTGCCGCCGCTATCTCCAGATATGCTCCATCCTTGCTCTACATCTGCCGCCCATGGCGCCGCACAAGGTCAAGACTTCCTCAGCACCGGCTTGGTATGAGCCGGCCCTCAAGGCGCCCACCATTACGGAGAAGAGCCTCGCCTCCGTGCGCCTGCTGACAGCGGACGAGGGCAATGAGTGGGGGAAGACAGAGCTCCGGCTCGCATCCGACGAACCAGAGCCTGAGGGGAGCACCTTCTTCCCCTTCTTCTCGAGCAGCGTCGCCATCGGGTTGGTTCCTCCCTTCTCTGATTTCTTTTATGAAGTCCTCGACCACTACGGGCTGCAGGCGCTGCATCTCCATGCCAACTCTGTCCTCCTCCTGTCCATCTTTGCCTACTATTGTGAGGCGTACCTGGGCGTTATGCCATCTGTGGCGCTCCTTCGCCATTTCTTCTTCCTCCGCGTCAGCGGCGATCTCGAGCACCGGGAAGAGGGCCGATAACATCCGATCCAAATGGGTCATGATGGACGCCCTGCGCGCCGACCCGCATCTAGCGTTGCCAACAGCGGCGCCCCCTCCCAATGGGGGGTGGCCCAAGGCGGAGCTTGTCGACGAGCGGGCATCGTTGGTGTTGGGGCAGATGATGACCGGCCTGAGGCCGAGTAACGCGAGGGCGGCCGAGGTAATGGGGGCGATGCTCCTGAGGGAGTTCTTGACGCTGCAGGTTGCCCCACCCCAGGCGCGTGCGCGCCCCCTCTGGGAGCTTGAAGAAGAGGAGAACAAGACCCGCCTGAGGCCAGGGGACCTGCCTGGCGATGAATTGGACGCCGTCCTGCGCCTCATAGTCGGGACAACCAGGAGTGCCCGCCTAGCGCTTTCGTTCCCCTGTTCCAACGCAGGGACCGGGAGGAATTTGTCGCCTCCAGGCCGACCTTTGATGCGCGCGGGCTGGTGCCGCCAACGCTTCCGGGAGTTCCTACAGCACAGAAACCGGTGGAGGTGTCTTCTGGTGAGTCCCGTGGAGAGGGAGAAGAGGAGGAGGACTCAGAGAAGACTCTGGAAGAGGTGGGGGAGACATCCCCCCTGAGCAAGGCCGAGATTCTCCACGCCCTTCCTGATGATGCCGAGGCCGACGCCTTCCAAGGGGAGATGGAGCAACCCCTCATCCCGACGAAGGGTAGGTCGTCGCTGGTAGCTCGTGGTGCCGCCCCCATCCTGGCGCCCCCTGGGGCGGGCTCCGGTTCTGTCTCTACTCCGCCTGGCGCCGCCTGAGCCCGAACGCCTGCTCCTCAGGTCCCGAAGCTGTCAGGCTTCAAGCTTCCCAAGCGGTCGGTGGAATACATCGCAGTAGATCGGTAAGTGTCTTAAGCTTCGCCTTGTCCTTGTTTGTACTCGTTGTTTCCTGATACTCGCCCCTGGTTGATCAGCCGACATCTTCGGTGAAGAGGAGGAAGGAAGACGCAGCGGCCGTGCCTCCCGTGGAGAAAGGAGGCAACAGCGCCCGCATCTCCCCGGCCCAATCGTCCTCGCGAGGCCAAGAGGAGCATCGCCGCGTGAAGTCAGCCCCCATGGCCCCGCTGGCTCCGGAGGTGCCGGTACTTGGCGCGACCGACGAGGTCCCAGCTGCTCCGGAACCCGCGGTCTCCCAAGCCCTGGTGATGATGTCGCTTCCTCCCACTGCTGCATCTCCACTCCCTGGTCCTTCTGCTCCTGCTGCCGTCTTGGAGCGTGCCCTTTCGGAGATGACCCAGCTGCAGGCGAATGTCCTGAGCGCGGACCCGCGCCTGGTGGCCGGGCGTCTGGAGTTGGCCTCTCGCTGGCTTCACTACGACCTGGCAGTTCGCGTGGCGCTGGGCCAAGCTGTTGCGGCTCCCGAGAAGGAGAAGCAAGGAGCCGCCAATGCTTCGGCCGATCGTGAGGTGGCGCTAAAGGACGCCAAGGCCGCCCGTGACCACTGCCAAGTGCTGGAGGGCGAGCTGCAGAGCCTGCATGACAAGCACGCCGAAGAGGTGCGCTGCCGCCAAGCGAAGGAGGAGGAGATGAAGGCCCGGGAGGAAGCCGTCAAGAACCGTGATGCAGAGTTGGCGGAGCTGGGGAAGAAGCAGGCCGCCGAGCGCAACCGGTTGGAAGAGTTGGAGCGTAAGATGGGGACGAGGGAGGCCGATCTTGACGCCAAGGCGCGAGTCCTGGCGGAAGACCGCGTGGCCTTTGCCGATCTCGAGAAGAGGTCTCGCAAGGCGCTGAAGATGCTTTACGAGCACGGCCTAGAGAAGCCTCTGGACACTGACGAGGATGGCCCCGCCCAGCTGCTTCCTCTCGTGGTGAAGGCGCTTGAGGAGGTCATTGATGGTCTCGGTCCCATGGCGGAGGTAGAAGCTCGCGTCCTGTCTTTAGCCGCGCTGACTCGCGTCTTTAGCCACCTGCACCTTCGCGACCCCAACGCTTGCCTTGACGAGCTGCTGGAGCCTGTAGCTGAAGATCAATACGAGACGGCTGCCGCGGCCGTGCAGGATCAGGTGGGGGCCTTGCTGAGGAGGTTCCGCAGCTTCGTCTCCGCTCCTCTGTCTGGCGTCGTCGACCTTGCGGCTGGTGGTGAAGACAAAACCGCTCACGAGGGAGCGCCTTCCGCAGGCGAAGGCGACGTCTAGAGGTGGCCCACCGCCATTCTTCCCGTTCCGTTCCTGCGACATGTATCAGGCCTTGTGGAAGCGTTTAGAATTTTTATTTGGTACTGTGAGGACAATATGCTTGTAATATTTTCTTCGAGATTTTGCAATTTCCCTCCTATTTGCTTTGCGTTCCGCATCGGCAGAGCCCGGCCCCGCGCATACCTCAACCGCCATTGGGCCGACCGGAGACCAGGACGGACCAAGGAGTGAGGGGCTACGTGACCAGTTAGGCTCCTGAGTCACGATGCTCAGGAGTCCCCCTTGACGCGCAAACAGCATATAGGGAGAGTTCGTGGGGGTAGATTAATGTTCTACGTCGGCAGGGCCCGGCCCCGCGCATACCTCAACCGCCATTGGGCCGACCGGGGACCAGGACGGAGCAAGTAGTGAGGGGCTACGTGACCAGTTAGGCTCCTGAGTTGCGATCCTCAGGAGTCCCCCTTGACGTGCAAACAATTCCCATACCTGCCCTCGCCGAGGCCTCGGGAGGGGCGCGCGATGCCCAAGTCCGGGGCACCTGGTTAGGTGGCGTGCGCTTGGGCGTGACCCGAGCGCAGCCTCCGTGCCCAGCCCCATGCGCGGCTTTCCTGAGGGGAGGCATTGCGGTAAGGCTGGGCGTTGAGCTCTGGGCTCCCTGAGGTTGGCACGTCCTTGGGGTCGCCCTCAGTTGTTTATCACCAGCGCGGAGCATAGTGCTTCCGCTTGTGCACGGGCATAGCCGCTCCTCGGCAGTGTCGACAGCCAGCGCGGAGCATGGTGCTTCCACTTGGGCGTGGGATGGGGGGCCCCACCGGGAGGAGCCCCCGGGGCGTGTACAACCCCGCCCTGACACGTGGCTTGCACGGCAGGGCTGCGAGGTGTATCTGGGCACTCGTGAGCCAGCGCGGGACTCACGAGGCCCTACCTCAAGGCGGGTTGCTCCTGGTCTTGAGTCTTGGTGACTGTGTGTTCCTGCAAGGCAGTTAGATGCAAGCACTCTACGTCCTGAGGTCCCAGCCCCCGAGCAAGCTCAGCCGCCGCTGGTATGCCAGGTCGCGATGCCGTGGTCAAGGCCAGGGGGTGAGGGCTGGAGAGCCAGTAAGAGCTCCTGAGTCGCGATGCTCAGGAGCCCCCCTTTTAACGTGCAAGCGAATTGCATAGGACGAACAGACCCGTGGCGGACGGCAATCGGGCAGGCGATAGCCGTCAGCAGGCTATGCATGAAGAGCGGATCAACTTGGATAAATGCAGGAAGATACACGCCACCGGGTCTGGCCCGAGCGGCTTAGGGATGATGCAGCCCGAGGGGCGCCCCCAGCAAGGTAAGCTAAAGACTTAAGCAAAAGGGATACATGCCACAGCGACGGACCCATGTGGCCTGGGAATAATGCAGCCCGAGGGGCGCTCCCAGCTTAAACGAACTTGGAAGATGTGACCTGGTTCTGTAGACAAAGTAGAGTTGGTGCAGCTGAAGCCGCGCGTTGAAGGAATGGCTCCTCATGAGCCACCGGGACCTTGAGCCTTAGGAGGCTCTGGAGGTTCAGGAGGTTCCCTGAAGACCGTCTCCATCTCCTCCAGGACGGCGTGGAACCTGGCCTCCTGAGCCGCCAGGACTTGCCGCATGTTGCGCTGATAGGCCAACGCCACGCTCGGCAAGCCGAAGGGCATGCAGACGTAGCTGTGTGGTGGGCCCTCACAGCAGCCCACACGCGATGGCTAGAAGCGCTCCAGAGATGCGGCCCTGTTGAGCCCTGGGACGTCGACGCAGACACGCAGCCCGGTATCCCCGCCTGGATGGGGAGCTGCGCCTTGTGAGCGGCTGTGGCCGCACATGGCTCTTGCTTCTTGCAGTTCCTGGGTGGTCTTGGTGATGAACTTCTGGGTGATGGGCAATCCTTGCCCAGTGCTCTCCTGAGGAAAGTGTGCCATGAGGCATGCTTCCAAGTGGTGCCCAAGCGCCTCCCTCGTGACGTTGGCAAGGTCTGAGGCTCTCCAGAAGAGAGCCCCCGAGCCCCGCCTAAGGAGGGCGCCGGGCGCGCTTTCCTATGCGATGGAGGGAGGCGCCCCTGGAGCGGGCGCTGATCCTGATGAGGCTCCTGCCGCGATGCCATCCTCTTGGGGTCCTGTGCGGCGCGACAACTTCTTCTTGGGGATGGTCTCCGGAGGGCCTTCACTTCTGCTGTCGGGGTCGTTGATTGCTGCGGCTTGAAAGGCGCGCTCAAGGGAGCACACCGCATCCCTCTCTTCACACGGGACCGTGATGATTCCTCCGCTTCCTGGCATCATAAGAATGTTGTAGCCGTGATGAGTGACTGCCATGAACTTGGCCAGGGCTGGATACCCGAGGATGGCTTTGTACGGCAGGCGGATGTGCGCGACGTCGAAGGTGATGAGCTCGGTGCGATAATTCTTGCGCTCCCCAAAGCTGACAGGCAGGCGGACCTGCCCTATCAGTGTGGTGGAACCGTCGGTCACTCCTGAGAAAGGCTTGGTTGGCTGGAGCTGCTCATATGGCACTTGCAGGTTGTCGGACGTGTCGATGGACAGGACGTTGAGCCCTGCACCGCCGTCGATGAGAGTCTTTGTGACTTGCACATTGCTGATGACTGGGGAGCACAGCATAGGGAGGGCGCCAGCGGTGGCTGCGCACTTGAGCTGGTCTGCTGAGTTGAAGGTGATGGCACATTGGGACCACCTGAGCGGGCGCGTGGCCTCGAGCTTGGGGAGCACTGCGTTCATCTCGCGAGCGAACTGTTTGAAGATGCGCTGAGAGGCTGGGGCCTGGGCACCGCCCAAGATGCAGGTGATCGCACGCGTCGCCTGGAAGCCCCCAGCCCCCTTATCCTGGTGGTGGTCGTCGTTCCTTCTTGGTTGCGGCAGCGGGGGAAGACCGGCGTTGCCCTGGGGGCGATCCTCACGAGGCGGGTCCCTCCAGGCACCCTCGCGAGGTTGGTCCTGCCAGCGGTCCTCACGAGGCCGGTCGCGCCACTCCTGGCGCGGGCCACGGTCGTCCCAGCGTCCGCCTCCGCGTCCTCCTCCGCGGCCGTAGCCCCGGTCGTTGCGCTCGGGGCGTTGACCGTCGCGTCCTTCCCGTATGTCTCTGAGCTCTTGACAGTCACTGGTGTTGTGGGTGTTCAGGTTGTGGAAGGCGCAGAACGGTCGGCCGTTCTTGGATGACTCGGGCTGATCTCTGCCTCGCTTGGTGTCGGGCTCCGCTGCGAGCACTACTGCCTCTTTGCGCTTCACGTCCTTGGCCTTGGCCTTCTTCTCCTCCGCTCCTGCAGCTGGCAGCTCAAGGAGAGAGAGGCGCCCCTCTTCAGCTCTTGCGCACTTGGTCGCCAGGTTGAACAGCTCCTAAGATGTGCAGAGCTCCTCGTGGATAGCGAGCTCTTCCTTCATCTTGATGTCACGGATGCCGTCCGAGAACGCGGAGATGATGGCTTCGTCCGTGACCTTGGGGATCTTGAGGCGCGTGTTGTTGAAGCGCTGGATGTACATCTGGAGGGTCTCTCCTGGTTGTTGCTTGATGCGGTGTAGATCACCCGTGGCCGGTGGGTGGTCGCGCATCTCGTCCTAGGAGGAGATGGAGCCGTGCTGCAGTTTCAGGAGCCAGGAGCGGGCCCCATCCTTGAGAGCCATGGGGAACCAGTTCGCCATGACTTTTTCGTCGCCATTGGCCGCTTCGATGCTCAGCTCATAGAGCTGCAGGAACTCCGCGGGGTCAGCGGTGCCGTCGTAGCGACGAGGCAGATCTGGCTTGAACTTGCCTGGCCAGGCGACGCTACGCAGTTCAGGGGTGAAGGCGCGGCAGCCGGCCGTGGTCGTCGGGGCCCGCTTCTGAGGTGGAGCTTGGTCTTGGCGAGGTCCGCGCTGCGCCACTTCAGGCGGCACGCGGTCTTGATGAGGTGGCGCGGGGAGCGCCGGTGCAGCTTCTCGCGGCCGCGGGATTTCTTGGCAGCTTCTCTCTTCACGCGCGGGCGCCGGGCGCGGTGGATCACGCCGCGGAGGCGCGCGCCTTGGTGCCAAGGCATCGTCTTGGGGTTGAGGTGGTGGAGGCATGGCATGAGCCCCGTCGCCCGCGGCTGGTTGAGGGGGAGGCAAAGAGTGGGACGGCGCCGGAGAGCCCCCTGCAGCGCGGACGAGCTCGGCGACGCGGTCGAGCCACTGCTCATAGAGGTCGTCGACGGGGCGGTAACGCAGGAGCTCATTCACCGCGATGAGCGCGGCCCGTGCCTCCATGGGAGCGCGCTGCGCGTGAGACGAAGAACTGGCAGGGGTAAGTGATGGAGTAGCGGTGCGGTCGTCCTGCCGCACCGAAGGATGCAGCGAGGACGCCTGCTGCTCGTTCCCCGCCGGGCCGGTGGCAGCGTTGGCGGCGGGCAATGGAGAATGACGAGGTGGCCCGCCTACGGGAGCCGTCTGAGCGTTGCGGGCGGAGAGGGCAGCCGACGCTCAGCTCGAGCACGGCGAGCGTCCGCCATGGAAACGACGGAGCGATGGAGCAACGAACTGATGGAAGGGAAACTACGACGCACCCCTACCTGGCGCGCCAAATGTCGGATATGGGGTTCCGGCAAACCCTTAAGGTTCGAACACTGGGGTGCACGCGAAGTCTCTCCCTCCTACCGATCTACGCTCTAGCTCGCTAAGATCTCGCGGACGAACTCGACGAACTCGCAACACAGAAAGACACGAGGTTTATACTGGTTCGTGCCACCGTTGTGGTGTAATACCCTACTCCAGTGTGGTGGTGGTGGATTGCCTCTTGGGCCGATGATGAACAATACAAGGGAAGAACAGCCTCCTAAGGTTGAGGTGTTCTTGTGCTTGTGTAGTTGAGGATGATCTGAACTAGTTCGGGATCAGTCGCCTCCTACGGTGGTGGCTAGTCCTATTTATAGAGGCCCTGGTCCTCTTCCCAAATATCGAGTGGGAAGGGAACCAACAACGGAGGGAAAATTTGAAGGGGGACAGCTAGTACATGCTATCCTGACAAAAGCGGTCTTCGCCTGCGAAAAGCTCTGGGGTGACGCCGTCTTGGGCTCCATGATGACCTCCGCCTTGCCGTCCTCCTGGTCTTGGTCTCGTTGCACCAATATGGCAACCTTTGCTTGATGCCTCGGTACTCTTCGCCTGCGCTGGCCTCCTTAGCACCAAAGAGGAAATAAGGACGCTGCGCGCACCGGCGCCTGCCTTGTACCGTTCGTCATGGCTCACGTCACGAGAGCCTCGTGAGGTTTGCCTTGCCTTGATATCTCCGCTCCTCGTGAGCCTGCCTGGCTAGGCCACTCCAGAGGAGGTCTTGCATCGTCCGCCTCGCGAGGCTTAGACCTGCTACTTGGCCACGCTGTGGGCCGCAGGCAGGCAAGTCTGGGGACCCCCGTTCCTAAGACGCCGACAGAAATAATGGGGGCGAAAAGTAGCAGAGACTGGCTATCCAACTGGTCTCTTTGTCTAATAGGGAAATAAAGGGAAGCACAGTACAAACTCAATATAAACCGATCTATTGGTTGAAAAAGGAAAGAAAGTGGGGACTGAGGGACAAGTCAACAGAGTATGTCCAGCACTATATTTGCTACCCTCACACAGTATAAGGTGGCTATACTGAACAAAAATGGGACCAACCCAGATATCCTGTTCTGATGTTTGTTGCCCCGAGCCCCTCTTATGTAACGCCACTGGTAAAATATAGCAGTCGCACTGTTAAAAGTAAGGACACGTTAAACCAATGTTGTTTTCAATGTAATGCCTCTAGTAATATGAATCAATGACACTGTTTTTCCTGTCCTGCTAAATTTCCTATTAAGACAAGTTGGTTCTTTTCATTAGAAATGCAACTGTCCTGGTCCGCCTACTCTCCCGTGCCCAAATACCAACTCTTTAGCAGCTGTTCATGTAATGTTGCTAGTAAAATGAAGCAATGGCACCATTAAAGTAATGTCATATTTAACGGTTTTCATAGTTAATCCTTATGCCCACACTAATATCTAGCAATGCTGCTACTTTAGAAATTTCTACTGTCCTTGTAGGATCGCCATTCAGATAAGGAACATGCTTCTTTTCATTTGATGTATGTTTCATCACTTGTTAGTCACCCTCCTTTCCTCCTTTTTCTGCAAACAGAGATATACATTTCACACTTGATCTTAGTTGAACTGCACAAATGATATCCAAATTATAGTTGAACATTCCACGAGCTTCACGACCAACCTTGATGTTGCTCAATTTTATTGCAACTAATGAAGAAGCTACCAGCTCATGGGAAATTGCCTCATTTTAGGTGAACTGCACAAAAAGGTCCCATGAACTGAATCATCCATGTTGGTGACTATGTCATCCCTTCTACGATGACGTTGACTATTGATATGGTTCCCATCACAAGGTATGTTCCTTCCCACCGTTTTCCAAAGATCCTGCATGTTGAGTCTGCTCTTGTGCTACTATTTTGGCACTGCCATGATAAAGCAGTAATGTTATTATTTTGCACCTTAATCTAGTGGCTCTATTAATTTGAGGCAATGTTTTGGCACCGCTAGTGCCACTGATTTTTTTTATATATCAAAAGAGGGGGTTTCCTCCGATTTCATTAAAGAAACCCAACCATAGAGAACCATTATCCGACAACATCTCACTGTAAACAGGCAGTTATGCAACTACCACTAGAACGACTAAGTATTAGCAGGAGACAAGTTCGCCACATAAGCTAGGCAGGTAGGGGGACGCAGCACCAACTTGACCAACTTTGGATTACAACCCAAATGCTACCATAGAAACATTAGGGGGGAAGATAGGGACTGAAAGAGCCAGATACAACATCCCAGTCTAAGCACCCCCGGCCTCCATCCTTGCAACGCTAGTGCCAGTGATAAAATGAAGTAATAATACAGTTAAAATAGAGCGAGTGTCCTCTCTATTATTTCATTTCCAATGTAGATAAAGAAAGTGCTTCTCTTTGTTAGTATATGTTTCATCAACTAGTCCCATTGTTAATGTTTATGTGTTTCTACAAATGGGGGTGCTTAATTTTAGTTGATCATCACAAAAATAGAGATTGGAATGTCTGAAGGCCCCTCCTTGTACTACCGCTGTACACCGATGTTCATCACTAGCAGAAGGTGTATCGGGTAGAATGGGTCGATTTCCAGTATGAGGCCTACCGTATGAGGCATCGCAGGGCCCATCTCGCCCTCATAGCATGGCATACTATGATACTATCGCAATATTTTCTTCTATTTATTAATATATGTTTCATAAACTAGTGCCACTATAATGTAATCACGCTTTTTCATTATCTGTGTAAACAAGGTTACTCAGCTGCATTTTGGTGGAACTGCACAAATGTACGGATGGAGCCGACATATATGCAGAGTGCGACGTGTGCCAAGTAAAAATTACCGACACCAACCATGCTCCATCTAAGCTTTGGCGTCCACCACCACCAGTGGGATGTGTCGCTCTCTGTGGATGGATCTTTCTCGGCAACAAATCCTCTAACCAAATACTAGTAGCTTATATTGGCACTTTTCTAGGGAGTACTCTTTTCTAAAAGAAGCACCAATCTATTTTTCTTTATTTGTACACAGTGTCACAACTTTTTTTTGGTCCAGAACTATTTTAGGGTGATTGGCATAGTACTTGGAGACTGATTGTAAGCATGATTTTCATTAGCCGTCACACTGATTGTAAGCATGAGCATATGGAAGATTATGTTAGTGCAAAGATTACCCTAAACCATACCGCCGCCGTTGAAACGAGGCGAGCGTCGAGGGAACCGTGGAGAATGGCGGGGAAGCGACATCGTGCCATCCGGCCTCCTCTTGCGATGAGAGAACGAATACTCTTGTGGCTCCAGCTAGCTCTGCAACCTCACGAACGGCACACCATACTCAATTGATTCGTTATCCTCTGGATGCTCGACCTTCGACCTATACGCCCACCACCTCCGCCTGAATTTCACCTCGAGGGGGTGGTTTTGCAATGGAGAAGAGGGAGAGGCGAGACGGTGGTCTTGCAATGGAGAAAAGGGAGAGGTAAGATGGTGGTTTTGCAATGGAGAAGATGGACAGGAGAGGGGGTGGTTTTGCAATGGAGAAGAGGGAGAGGCGACACGGTGGTTTTGGAATGGATATGATGGAGAGGAGAGGAGGTGGTTTTGCAATGGAGAAGAGGGAGAGGAGCGTGCGACAGCGATTTAGGATTGGACGAGAGGGCCGACGCGCTGTGACTGTATCAAAATCATAATCAATTTACCCTTCAATTAAGAAAGCGACCCCACATTAACTAGTCTCCCTTTTATTTTGGGTCATAATTGACCATGATTTTCACAAATAAAATATATTTTATATGTTGCAAAAATAATATAATTTGAAAGTACATTCAGATACGAACCAAACGATACAGTTTTTGGTGACATGCATTCACATTTTGCTTGTCAAATACAGTACGTGGTCAAACTTTGACCCAAAATACGTAAAACAAAAAAATTCTTCCAAGACCAGTGCCGCTCCTCTCCTCTTAAACCACCACTGCTCCTCTCATGTTCCAATCTAAATCCAGCGCTGCTCCTCTCCTCTTCTATTTCAAAACCACCGCCCCTCCTGTCCTGTTCCAATCCAAAACCAGCGCCGCTCCTCTCCTGTTCTAATCCAAAACCAGCGTCGCTCCTCTCCTCTTCCATTCAAAAACCATCGCCGGCGACTGAAGGTTCTGTGGAGAAGTAGATCGATGGAGGAGTACAACCGATACGTGAGGATCGCAGACGGCGACCCTGTGAAGCTAGCTAGGATGTTGGAGATATAGTCTTGGTTTGAAAATAAGGACCAACTAGCAGCGACGGCGACATCCATGGCCAAATATCTGCAACAGAGCGAAAAGGCGGCGATAGTCCCGAAGGGAGTCGCGCGGGAGTACATAGAGCTGCTCCTCTGGGCCATGGAGCAAACAGATTCACCGAATCTGATCGTGAGGCAGCGGTGGTGTGAGTATCGATCCAAGATGGAGCATCCACCAGAGATTGAAGGATCGAGCATCTACAGGGTGCCGTTTGTGAGGGTGTCGCGCCAGAGCGAGCCGGTGGAGTCTTCGTCGACCGAACCCAACTGCAAGAGGAGAAAAGAAGTTGGCCCGACGACGCTTCCCCGCCATCCTCTCCCTTGCTGTTCACATTGTCTCACGGGGGCGGCTGTTTGCCGCTGAGGAATAGGAGGGGACTGCCCCCCAACCCAATAGTCGGGCAGGTTGTGAATTGTCAGGAGGAGGTTAGGGTTGTCAGTATTGCAGGTTGTGAATTGTGTTTTGTGTTGTGTATTTTGAGAGTACTTATAGATATGAATGTCTTTTGAATTTCAGATTTGCAGTATTGAGCATATGAAGTATTTTATGAATTCTAGAGATCTATTTTTAGCACTTCAAAAAATGTAGTTTCATATAAAAGTGCAGAAAATTTGATTCTTAGAGAAGAAACTGCAAGTTTCAGTTTCAGATAAGAAACTGCAAGTTTCAGAGGCAGAGCATTTATATTAACACACACTTTTCAAACAGGGACAACATCATGTTGGAAGTTTTATTCATGGTCGAAAATGGAACTACCAGCTAGTTAACATCATGTTGATCAACATTCATGCATAGCACATTTTCATATGATGCACAGTCAAAAAGATATGCTATTTTCAAAATCCCCACACAATGTCGAGTGTGCAAAAAACAGAGAAAATGAGGGATGAAGTGTGGCAAGTGTTGGACGTGGTGTGCGTAGATGACAATGGGGACCCACATGTCAATAATGGCAGAGGCAAACAATTTGGAGATATTTTCACTACATTAGGTGGAATCAAACCCGGGCGGAACAGCGGTCGGGTAGTGTCACTTGGCCACTGGGCTAGTTCACTAGTTTTCGTAGAAATAGGGCACATTGTTGAGGGAAACCACGGCCACCTATGGGACCAAGAGTGCCTTGCTGGTTCGGTGGGGGGATGGCACGTTGCACAAAGAGCAGAGGAGCATGGAACAACACGACAGAGATCACATAGGCAGTTTTTACCCAGGTTTGGGCCACCGCAAGGCGTAAAACCCTACTCCTGCTTTCGTGGATTGCTTGTGGAAAAATGGTGGAGAGTGTAGCATGCTTGCCTGAAAGGGTGGTGCCAGGGCGAAATGACTACGCGTGTATGAATGTGCGAGGGGGTGGACTCTCTAACCCTTTCTATGGTTGCCTTGGGCCTCCTTTTATAGATAAAGGGGTCACCACAATGGCAAATCAGTCATTATGCACTGGTAAGATAGCAGATAGTGCTATCATACCTAACTCTGCAGGCTGACACAACACATTAAATGCACCGCTTAACGTCACATCGTTGCTTGCCCGGCAGGCCTTGCCGGGCTATTTTGCCGGCTTCGCGCCTGCTTGTTTTACACGTCGCAGGACGGGTGTCGCCTGTAGGTATTTCATGTAGAAAGTGCCTACCATGTGGTGGATAGCAGCCACTTAGTCACTTTAGAGCTTGACACCGCATCGATCGACGACGTGCATCGTGGTGAGGTGGTTCTGCTCTCATGATTCCTGGCAGGCCCTGCCGGGACGGCTTGGAGGCTTGCTACTGGGGGTGACCACGACCTTGCTAGGCTCACTTGCCCAGCAAGAGAGGCCTTTTCCTTAGTAGTATCTCATTTCCTCTAGCTTGGCCTCGGTCCTTCTGTGCTGCATGCTGGTCTCTTAAGAACTGATCTCTTGTGCTTTGGTTGCAATCTTGTTCTCATGCCTGTGCACAGTCTAGGCAACGGACCCAGGGTTTGTTGCACCGACACAAGCCCCCGGGCCTGCCCCGAACGTGCTGCCGGGCGTCGTCCGGGTAGGCCCTAATAAGTGCACAGGCAGGGGCGTGGAACTGGCTGTCCCCTTGAGATCTTCTTTGCTTCTTCATTAATCTTGACCCCGGGACAGTTTCTGGTTTCCCTCACGTAGTGTAAAGCCAATCATGGTGGGGCCACTCTTGTAATGACGCGTGAATGAATTTAACACACAGGGTAGAAACTGCCAATTCACTCTTCCCACCACGCCATTATCTTCAGCCACGTATGTCGCATGCATCGCGCGGGGTAGGTAACAGAGGCGTGTGGTGCGGAAGAGCATCAAGGTGGGGGCCCGGTCTTCTTGAATTGGAGAAGGAGGGCGGCGGTCGCCCGTTGAGGGAGCGGCTCTGTCTCCCGACCCGCCAATAAAAGGAGGGGTGGTGGAAGGGTGGAGGCATTCATCCCCTGACCCTTTCTCCTCCATCTTCTGCTTTCTGCTGGTTATGTTGAAGAGAAGAGTCTGGTGCCAGCCCTCCGCCCCTAGCTTAGAGCTTCACACGGGCCCAAGGGGGCGCTCGGGTGGTGCGGCGATAGCACTGGAGGTGGCGACGTTGGTCCGCTCGTCGTTGGGCCGCCGGTAGCTTTAATTCAAGTGAGAGGTTGTGTGAACGACACCATGCCGAGGCCCATAATGGGCACGGGGCGTGGTAGTCGGTCGTGCCCCATTCCACCTTCTCTTGTGGCACCGGGGAGGGGTCGCAGAAGAGGTTCTCTGCCAGCGGAGGCGAACTTGACTCCCCCTGGGCGCTGTCCTCTTGTCGTGCAGGAGGGCTCCTTGCTTCCATACACGTCTTCAGAATGTGCGGTGGTTTCTGATGTCAGGGCTGTTGGGGACGACCATGCTCTTTGTGTGATTACCCAAAGAGCATGGTTCTCGACGCGGCTGTCGTGCTGAGGTCCTCAAATGGTAGTGACGGGGAAGGCGACGGAAACCCACGACGCGTCAAGAACGGGGACGACCATTTCGACAAGTCGTGTTTGCCGGTGACTCCGTGTCCCCATCTGGTCCTCCGGCAGTGTCACCATCCGCGCCTGCCCTCTGGTTTCTTCCTCCTTGCTGGGAAGCGGCCATCCTGATCTTGGGGAGGCGCCAAATCCCAGCCGGGTCCGCCTCTGGCCTCCTTGACCCCTTCCTGAAGGAGATGGACAAGGGCAGAGGCATCACGGGACACTTATCTTTTTTCAATCTTAAATCTGTAGGCACTGGCCAAATTTTAGTTCAAATAATGTAATCTCTCGAGTCCATGTTTGTGTCTATAAGGTTTGTACTTGTTTGGTCAGCATATTAATGAAAAAGATGAACCTTGTCAGGGACTCGTGCATGTATATGTCCATGCAGATGTGGAATGCCTCTATATTTTAAATAAACGAGTTTCCCTCGACAGGCTATCCTACCGGTACCCTCTATTTTGCTGCCGGGGAGTTAGGCCTACCAGGCACAAACAGTGACGAGGTACCAGCCCCCCGCTAATCTCTTTTCAGCAAAGGCCACTGTGACCATCCTGACCGAAGCAGCGTTCGAGTCAAGGAATGGGAGCACCTAAGTTTCAAAAAGCAGCGAGGTTTTCTCATGCACAAGTTTTTGCTTACATAACACTTATGGACAAGAGGTAGAACTTATCTGTTTGGCTTGCCAGAGATCGTAGTGTTGCTTCATCTTTCTGGCTTCCTGTAGAGGCCAAGCTCAC
Source organism: Triticum aestivum (assembly GCF_018294505.1). Lineage (NCBI taxonomy): Eukaryota > Viridiplantae > Streptophyta > Magnoliopsida > Poales > Poaceae > Triticum > Triticum aestivum. The sequence goes on from NC_057802.1 coordinate 267,097,140, forward strand.
GGTAGGAACCTACAGATTTATGCAGATGGAAATGATGCAAGATGCGACCTTATCTATATGCAGATGCAACGCTCATGAAATGCTTATGCATGCATGCAACTTGTCGGGGGCCTCAAGTGCTTCATTCATTTCTCTATTGCTCAGGGTCTGCGCCCGGCTTTGTACAAGGGGTTACATGTAACTGAGGCAAGGCCTATACAAAAGGGTGGTTGCCAGGAAGGGCCCGACAGCCGCGCCTTACGGGTCGAACTTGCGAAGATGCTCAATATTCCATGAGTTTAAAAATTGAATGCCATCTCCGGTCTCCAGACTGACTGCGCTAGGTCTGGTGACCTGAACTACCCGGTAAGGGCCTTCCCACTTGGGCGTCAAGTTGTTTCTACCATTGGCGGACTGAACGCGCCTAAGGACAACGTCGCCTTCCTCAAAACACCGAGCATGAACCCTGGGGCTGTGGTGGCGACACACGGCTTGCTGATAGCGTGCAGCATGCGTAGAAGCCCGGAGACGGTTCTCCTCAAGTAGCACAGCGTTGTCACGCCGGTGTTGATCTTGCACTACTTCATCGTAGGCAAGCACTCGAGGTGACCCGTGATACGTCCCCAACGTATCTATAATTTTTGATTGTTCCATGCTGTTATATTATCTGTTTGGATGTTTAATGGGCTTTAATATGCTCTTTTATATATTTTTTGGGACTAACCTATTAACCGGAGGCCGAGTGCCAGTTCCTGTTTTTTTGCCTATTTCAGTGTTTCGCAGAAAAGGAATATCGAACGGAATCCAAACGGAATGAAACCTTCGCGATGATCTTTCTTGGAACAAACGCAATCCAGGAGACTTGGAGTGGAAGTCAGAGATGCAACGAGGCGGCCACGAGGCAGGAGGGCGCGCTTAGGGGGGGTAGGCGCGCCCCCACCCTCATGGGCCCCTCGTAGCTCCACCGACGTACTTCTTTCGCCGATATATACCCTTGTACCCTAAAAACATCCAGGAGAGCCATGAAACCACTTTTTCACCACCGCAACCTTCTGTACCCGTGAGATCCAATCTTGGGGCCTTTTCCGGTGCTTCGCCGGAGGGGGAATCGATCACGGAGGGCTTCTACATCAACACCATAGCCTCTCCGATGATGTGTGAGTAGTTTACCACAGACCTTCGGGTCCATAGTTATTAGCTAGATGGCTTCTTCTCTCTCTTTGGTTCTCAATACAAAGTTCTCCTCGATGTTCTTGGAGATCTATTTGATGTAATATTCTTTTGCAGTGTGTTTGCCGAGATCCGATGAATTTTGGAATTATGATCAAGTTTATCTATGAACAATATTTGGTTCTTCTCTAAATTCTTATATGCTTGATTTGTTATCTTTGCAAGTCTCTTCGAATTATCGGTTTAGTTTGGCCTACTAGATTGATCTTTCTTGCAATGGGAGAAGTGCTTAGCTTTGGGTTCAATCTTGCGGTGTCCTTTCCCAATGACAGTAGGGGCAGCAAGGCACGTATTGTATTGTTGCCATCGAGGATAAAAGGATGGGGTTTATATCATATAGCTAGAGTTTATCCCTCTATATCATGTCATCTTGCCTAATGCGTTACTCTGTTCTTATGAACTTAATACTCTAGATGCATGCTGGATAGCGGTCGATGTGTGGAGTAACAGTAGCAGATGCAGAATCATTTCGGTCTACTTAACACGGACGTGATGCCTATATTCATGATCATGCCTTGATATTCTCATAACTATGCGCTTTTCTATCAATTGCTCGGCAGTAATTTGTTCACCAGCCGTAATATATGCTATCATGAGAGAAGCCACTAGTGAAACCTATGGCCCCCGGGTCTACTCTACATCATATAAGTTTCCGATCTATAATTCTAGTTTACTATTTATTTTATTTTGCAATCTTTACTTTCCAATCTATACAACAAAAATACCAAAAATATTTTTCTTATTATCTTTATCAGATCTCACTTTTGCAAGTGGCCTTGAAGGGGTTGACAACCCCTTTATCACGTTGGTTGCAAGGTTCTTGATTATTTGTGTAGGTACTAGGCGACTTGCATGTAATCTCCTACTGGATTAATACCTTGGTTCTCAAAAACTGAGGGAAATACTTATGCTACTTTGTTGCATCACCCTTTCCTCTTCAAGGGAAAACAACCGCATGCTCAAGAGGTAGCAACAAGGATTTCTGGCGCCGTTGCAGGGGAGATTTACGCCAAGTCAAGTCAAGATTTGATCTCCCGTCAACTTGCCAATTTCTAGCGCCGTTGCCGGGGAGATCTACGCTCAAGTCAAGACATACCAAGTACCCATCACAAACTCTTCTCCCTCGCATTACATTATTTGCCATTCGCCTCTCGTTTTCCTCTCCCCCACTTCACCTTTGCCGTTTTATTCGCCCTTATTCGTTTGTCTCTTTTCGCTTCCTTCTTGTGCGTCCATGTGTTAGATCATTTATTTCGCCTTCATGGCTAGTCCTTCTATCATTGTTAGTACTCCCGATAATGAAGTTCTTAATTTTAAACAAAGGGAGGGAGAAAATCTAAAATATGCTCGGTATAGAATTTGCAATGCTCAAACTAGATCCATTAAAAAGCAATCTACTTCCGTTCTTCTTTGCAATTTTTACGTAGGCATCACTCCTTGGAATAGATATGTTCTTGATACCATTACCGGAGGGAATATCTGGGGTAGCCATACTTTTGATTCTTATAATGCTATGATAGATTTCTTTGGTCCACCACCTCTTTTTGTCAATGGAACTATTGTAACTTTGGAACATGTGATGCAAAGGCTTGATATTATTGAAAATAAAATTTCCACTGTAGAGTTAATCGGAAATTTGGATAAAAAGATCCACAACCAAATTACCCAATATGGATCTAAGGTAGGAGTTACTCTGAAAAATCTTAGGGAAAAGGAACCCATAGTTAATGAGAAGATAGATCAAGATTCCACTAGAATTGATAAACTCGAAGATATTATTACCAACTTGGGGTCCACTGTTTCCGCCATTAAAAATAACGCAAATCCTCCTCCTACCAAAGTTGCCATGTTTATCTATGTTCCTAAAAATAAGGGTGAATCTTCTAGTAAGGAAAATGGAGACCTCAAATCAATAAGTGTTCACCCCGACTTTTTCGATATCATTAAGGAACCTTTTGCGACAAATGAATTTCTTTATTTCTTGCCTAGAAGTTTGATCACTGGCAAAACCAAAGAACCTCCTAAGGGTTATGAGTGTTCTATTGAAGAATTGCATACCAAAGATGACAATACCTAGATCTATTCTTGTCCTTATGCCTAGCTAGGGGCGTTAAACGATAGCGCTTGTTGGGAGGCAACCCAATTTTATTTTTGTTGCTTGCTTTTTGTTCCTACTTAGTAATAAATAATTCATCTAGACTCTGTTTAGATGTGGTTTTATGTTTTAATTAGTGTTTGTGCCAAGTAGAACCTTTGGGAAGACATGGGTGAAGTCTTTGCAATCTTGCTGTAAAAAACAGAAACTTTTGCGCTCACGAGATTAGATGCTTTATTTTACTGGAGAGTGCTTTTAGGTTGATTGTTTTAGCAGATGATTAATAGACAAATTCCTCACGTCCACCAATTTATTTCAGAATTTTTTGAGTCCAGAAGTATTTGTTTGATACAGATTGCTACAGACTGTTCTGTTTTTGACAGATTCTGTTTTTCGTGTGTTGTTTGCTTATTTTGATGAATCTATGGCTAGTATCGGGGGGTATGAACCATAGAGAAGTTGGATAACAGTAGGTTTAACACCAATATAAATAAAGAATTAGTTCATTACAGTACATTAAAGTGGTGGTTTGTTTTCTTAAACTAACGGAGCTCATGAGATATTCTGTTTAAGTTTTGTGTTGTGAAGTTTTCAAGTTTTTGGGTAAAGATTTGATGGATTTTGGAATAAGGAGTGGCAAGATCCTAATATTGGGGATGCCCAAGGAACCCCAAGGTAAAATTCAAGGACAAACAAAAGCCTAAGCTTGGGGATGCCCCGGAAGGCACCCCCTCTTTCGTCTTCGTCTATCGGTAACTTTACTTGAGGCTATATTTTTATTCACCACATGATATGTGTTTTGCTTGGAGCGTCTTGTATGATTTGAGTCTTTGCTTTTTATTTTACCACAATCATCCTTGATGTACACACCTTTTGGGAGAGACAAACATGAATCAGAATTTATTAGAATACTCTATGTGCTTCACCTATATCTTTTTAGCTAGATAATTTTGCTCTAGTGCTTCACTTATATCTTTTTAGAGCACGGTGGTGGTTTTATTTTATAGAAATTATTGATCTCTCATGCTTCACTTATATTATTTTGAGAGTCTTTTAGAACAGCATGGTAATTTGCTTTGGCTATAAAACTAGTCCTAATATGATAGGCATCCAAGATGGGTATGATAAAAAAATTCATATAGAGTGCATTGAATAATATGAGAAGTTTGATACTTGATGATTGTTTTGAGATATGATGATGGTGATATTAGAGTCATGCTAATTGAGTATTTGTGAATTTGAGAAATACTTGTTTTGAGGTTTGCAAGTCCTGTAGCATAACCATATGGTAACCGTTGTGTAACAAATTTGAAGCATGAGGTGTTTCTTTGATTGTCCTCCTTATGAGTAGCGGTCGGGGACGAGCGATGGTCTTTTCCTACCAATCTATCCCCCTAGGAGCATGCACGTAGTGCTTGGTTTTGATGACTTGTAGATTTTTACAATAAGTATGTGAGTTCTTTATGACTAATGTTGAGTCCATGGATTATACGCACTCTCACCCTTGCATCATTGCTAGCCTCTTCAGTACCGTGCATTGCCCTTTCTCACCTCGAGATTTAGTGCAAACTTCGCCGGTGCATCCAAACCCCGTTATATGATATGCTCTATCACACATAAGCCTCCTTATATCTTCCTCAAAACAGCCACCATACCTACCTATTATGGCATTTCCATAGCCATTCCGAGATATATTGCCATGCAACTTTCCACCGTTCCATTTATTGACACGCTTCATCATTGTCATATTGCCTTGCATGATCATGTAGTTGACATCGTATTTGTGGCAAAGCCACCATTCATAATTTTTCATACATGTCACTCTTGAGTCATTGCCCATCTCGGTACACCGCCGGAGGCACTCATATTGTCGGTGTACAAAAGAAGTGGCGCACCTTTGTACCCCTTTACCTGTGCACGGACAGTCGGGGTCGCGCCCGCGGCCACACCAAGCAGAGCAGGGGAGGTGAACCGAGGTAAAACCAAAGCTCAAGATGGCCAGAGCAACGCCAAGATCAAGACCGCAAAGAAGCAGAGAGGCGAAGCAGGTTCCCCCGGCAAGATCCTCGCCGGGGGCAGCCTCAGCGGCCCCGGTGAGACCCTTGCCGGGGCGGCTCGCCCACACCAGCGGAGTGAGCCACCCTCGAGCCCACGGGTTCCAACTCAGCCAACCACGTTGGAAGTAGGACTCAGGAGGCACCTCCATGGTGGCATGCAGATCTTTGTCAAGACCAAGGAGTGTTCAAGATCAGATGAGGATTAAAAGACAACAGCCCTCGGCAAGATCCTTGCCGAGGAAGGCCACAAGACCCCCGGCAAGATCCTTGCCGGGGACGACAGTGCGCCACGGCAAGACCCTTGCCGGGCCACCCAGCAAGGCCCTCACCGAGGACACCAGCAGGGCCACTGCCAGACCCACACCAACAAATCTCCGCCGCCGTTCGCATGCAGCTGCAAGCTCAACCATCTGAGCAGGCACCTGCATGGCAACATGCAGCTCCCAGGCCAACTCATCAAGCGCCTGCGTGGCGGCATGCAGATCTTCATGAAGGCTCCACCACCGCGCCACCCCAGCTGCCTGCCTGCCTACATGGCGCCGCATGCATCGCTGGCCAGGGCGCGTGTCGAAGCGAGGAGGAGTGGCAACGGACGGGACGGGCCTCTCCCTGTCCCCGATAAAGCTAGGGGACACCTCAGCGGCGCATTAAAGGCGTCTTGTCCTGTAATACGAACGATAAGCTCGCAATACTGTACGCCTTTCCACCTCCTGTATGCCACTGTGGCAACCCCTTTCGACTATAAAAGGAGGCCCATGGCATACTGGAGAAGGATTCGGCTCTTTGGAACCACGCACCCCACCATAGCTAGTTCGAGAGCTCGAGAACTCTCTGAAATACACCCACCAAAGCAGGACTAGGGTTTTACGCATCTTCGCGGCCCGAACCTGGGTAAACGATCCTTGTGCTGACTACTAATCCTGCTCTTCTCGCAACCCTGCGCCCCGGCAACCGTAGTAGGGATTCTTGTGATCCCATAGGTGTCGTTCCACACCGACATCTTTGGCACGCCAGGCAGGGGGCGCAATTGTTAGAATCTGGTCTAGTAGCTAGCCTAGCATTTCTTCATCGCCATGGCTCCCAAGAAGAAGACGGCCACGGCGATCGGCTCGTCGGGGGCCGAGAGGGTCGTGCCAGTACGGGCGAGCAGCGGCCCGGTCGCGGACAGAACCCGAGCCGCGGTCCGCGAGCACCAGCACCGCCCTGCCAGTCAGAGCCTGGCGAGCGGCGCCGTTCGCGCGCCAGGCGACGGGCCGCACATCACCAAGTCTAAAGATGGGGCTGGGCCCCCTGCAGGCGGCGCGGGGCGCTCCAGGAGTGTCGTTGTGCCACCCACGGGCGGCGCAGCAACCTCCAAGATGCCCACGCCGGCGACCACTGCGCGCTCTTCCCATGGTGTGCACGACGAGCAGCGTCACCACGCCAGTGACCCTGGGCACCGCCGTGGGAAGAGCCCTGTGCGTCGTCCGCAGGACGAAGGAGTTCAGCATGGCTGCCGAAGTGCTGGCGAAAATGGCGCGCAGCCGCTGGGTCGTGATGGAGCTCCTTCTAACGTGGTTAGAAGTAGAAGCGCGCCACGGTCCACGCAGCTGTCACCGCCACCCATGCCAGCAGAAGCTTTGGCGCGCGCGCAGCTACTCCTCGACTTCCCTCCTGCTGCAAAGAAGCTCGTCGAGTGGAGAGCCACCATCCGGAGCCTCGTCACCGTCGCCAACAAAGACGATCCGCGACCGGCGGGACCCTCGGGCCGGCGCTCCACCGAGCCACCACATGCCAGCGCTGGGAGGACCGGGGGTGCTGCGGTCACCGTGCACTCTCCTCCTCCTCGGCAGCCGCCGCGGGCGTCGGCCCGTCGTGACGATGCTTGTGATAACATCTCTATAGCGTCGTCTGACCCGCGGACCCACCGCAACCAGCGCCAAGTTCTTCGAGAACGAGCTCACGAAGATGCTCGGACCACTATCGAGCACCGGCGCGATACACGCCACCAGTCGAACAAGCGGGCGGGACCCGCTATGGAGCACCCAGCACCGGGGGTCTCCGGTGGCCTACCTTACGAGGTGGGCTGCCCGGCCTTAACCCGCGAGCTGCGGCAGTTCCAGTGGCCGTCCACCGCATGTTCAAGCCCAACGTCGGCGAGAAGTACACTGGCAGGACCCATCCGTCCGAGTTCCTCAGCATCTACACCATCGCGATGCAGGCTGCTGGAGCTCGCGGCGACAAGGTGCTTGCCAATTATTTCCCGCTGGCGCTGAAGCCTAATGTTATGTCTTGGTTGATGCACTTGCCGGCGGACTCCATTTCTTCTTGGTCGGATCTGTGCCATGAGTTCGTTGGTGCCTTCACGGGAGGCCACCAAGCTCATGGCCAGGCCAGTGATCTGCATATCAGTCCCAGAAGGAAGGGGAACCCCTGCGCAAGTTGTCGTGGTTCTAAGTCTGATAGTAGAATGGGGGGTAGGTATGTAGAGGCAAGATCCTAGCTATGGATAAGTTGCACGCACGAGTTTTACGAGTTCTGGCCCTTCTCGGAGGAAGTAACAGCCCTACGTCTCGGTGACCGGAGGCGGTCGACTGGATTATATGCGTGTGTGTGTTACAGGGGGTGCGAACCCTTGTCACTGAGGAGGGGGTGGCTTATATAGAGTTCGCCAGACCCCTCCGGCCCTCAATTACACAGGGTTTAAGGTACGTTAAGATAGGGCGTTACTGGTAACGCTAGAAATAAAGTGACATCATGACCATTAAAGCTACATAATGACCGACCGTTGCAGTATGGAGTGGCTTTAGATCTTCTGGCGGTCGAGTGACAGTCTTCATGGTCGAGTGACTTCAAGTCTTCCGAGTGGAACGCTTCATGTTCGATTGGATGATGATTCTTCTTCGAATGCTTCTGGTTTTAGGGTGATGTCCTTGGGGAGGGTATCTTGGACAGGCCAATGACCCTACCCTAGGTACATAGCTTCATCATTAGCCACCGAATGGATCAGGGTTTGAGTGGGGGAGGAGTTGAAAACACTGTCGACCCACTTTTCATGCTTCAGGTGCGTTTTGTACGGACCGACGAACCAATCATGGTGGCGCCAACTTCTTTTTCAGTCGCCGTGGTCCATTCTTGGTTTTCGTCGAGTGAACTTTCAGCTAAAAGAACTTCGAGTGCTGATACAGAGAAGATCTTCCATCTGACAAGTTGTTCTGCTGTCCACGGATCTCGCGGGATTCGAATTTTGGGAAGCGCGTGGGGCGGAGGAGGCCGCAGTAATCGGGCCGGATAAGGCAGGGATGCCTCGATTTCCGCGCCACCTTTTTCGCCACGTATCGCGCGCGCGACTGTTGCGGGATTTGAAAAGATTGCCCGGGCCTACAGGTCTGTCACTCGGAAGCGACTCCATATAAGGCGCTGGGTTACAGTTTTTTGAATAGTGCGTCTTCATTCCTCTCTTTTCCTCTCAGTTTTCTCCGCTGCATCTGCTCCTGCACCAACGCCGCCGCCCCCCTCAAGCTCTGTTCGCTGCATTGGGGAAGGAGAAGACGGTGGTGTTGGAGCATGTGAAGAAGGCGACAGCGAAGGCGAAGGGGAAGAAGTCCAGCTGGGGCGGATCTTCCTCGAGGTCCGGCCTGCCGCCGGGATGGATCCAGGGCGACTGGATTCGCTCGGTGATCCGTCAGGACGACATCGACGACTTGGTCGAGGGGGGACTGATCCCCCATGAATCGACGCGACTCCCGGAGAACGAGACCGAGCCGCAGCCACGGGAGGGTGAGTGCGTTCTCCTCGCCACTCATATCGACCGCGGATTCTCCTTGCCTCCCCACCCTTTCTTTCGAGGTTTCATGAACTTCTTTAGGGCGCAACTGCACCATTTTACCCCAAACACCATCGTGTATCTTGCTGCTTTCGTGTCTCTGTGTGAGAATTTCTTGGGTAGTCGACCTGGTTCTACTGCAAAGACCAGCCGACTCCAGGTCAGTCAACTGGACTTCCCCCTTTTTCCATGGCCCGAGTGGGGAAGACTTCTGCCTTGAAGGTGATCCCGGAGGAGAAGGCACAAGTGAAGGTGATGGTCGATCGAGTAGTTCAACTTGTCCGTGACGGGGTGACTGGTATGGATCTGCTGGAGGTCTTCCTCAGGCGACGCATTCAACTGCTTCAGGCTCGTGACCATCCGATGTGGATGTATTCGAGCACTGATGACACCACTCAGATCCATCCAAAAGAAGTCGACGAAGCTACATTGGAGGGGTGGCTGAGGAGTATTAGTGGCAACAAAGATAACCCCAGGGGAGCCAGAAGAATTCCTCCATTCGACCAATCTTACGAAGCAGACAAGGTCCAACTCTGAATTGCCAAGTGCTATCTTGATTTATCATGCAACTATTTATAGTCAACCGACTGACTTTGTCTTGCTTGTTGTCTTCTAGGCCCTGACTGAGATGTACTTGATGCCCAACGGGGAGCAGGAGCAGGACCCAGAGGGAGAGACGAGCGGAGGCGAAAGCGGCGAGTGGCATTCTGACGGTGAGGGGATGAGGAGAGCGACGATCCGAGTGATCAAGAGGAGGTCGACTCGCCTCCTCGCAGGGAAAGGCGATCCAAAGCTCACTCACGATCCCGCAAGCGCCCGTGACAAGGTAACCGTTCTGACTGGGCAGTCGTCAAAGCGTCCTCGGACATCTTCTCCGGCGCCGACTGAAAAGACTCCGAAGCAATCCAAGGTCGTACCAAGAAGACCCGAAAGGCGCTGCCCAGTATCAAAATCGACATCCCTGTCGCCTCTGCGTAAGTGTCTTGTCTTCAGTTTTACTTGAAATTCTGTGTTGTTTGTTTTTCCTTGGTTTGATCAATCGAATCTTGAAACTAGCAGTGCCGCTACCTCTGGGACTTCTGCTTACAAAAACGAGGATGAGAACATGGAAGATGCGGTCACCTCCCACCCAGGTATAATCTTTGCGATCTTGTCTTTGCTTTGTCATTTGAACTGCGATATAACCAATCAAAGATGATCTTTTGGCGACCGATCTTTTTACAGCTCCTCTCAATGTCATTGACCTCCCCGACGACGACGAGGACGAGCCACAGAGGCCCTTGGTGAGGAGAAACAGGAAAACATCCGCTAGCAAGACGCCTCAGTCGACGCCGGTGGCGGAACCAGTACTTCAGGACGCCGGCGATGCCAATCAGACTTCTGTCTCCTTTTCCATAGCGCTGTCGAGTGCTCAGCCTTCGGCATTGGCCGCACAGACTCCCACCGACCCACCATCCATTTTTGCTGCGCATCATGTCCCAGAGGACCAGGTGGGTGCTGCAAAAGAGGCTATACGCTAGGCGGGCATTATGATGGAGAACATGAAGATGGTGCGGGAAGCCAGCTAAGCTACTTATGATGCCAGCTCCGCTCTCCAGAGCAACGTCCAGGTTAGCAGATCATCGACTGACTCTTCTGGCTTGTTCTGTTAGGATATGGTACCTGAAAACTTTCTTTCCAAGAATCTTTGCATCTGTCTGCGCCTTGCATCTATACACCCACTGGGTGTTTTGATTTGTCACTGAACAGGCTCGCACTTTGAGCTGATAATGTTGTTATTGATTGAATCTTTTGACCAGTGGGGGCACGCTGAGTGCACCCACTGGGTGTAGTCCCCGAGACCATAATTGACTGCGGGCAATCGACTATGGTCTGAGCATCGGAATTTCTTCACTCGGCCTGGACGGACCATGACGAGTGGAACCTGAACCAGTGGGGGCAGGCTGAGTGCACCCACTGGGTGTAGTCCCTGAGGCCGTGGTCGACTGCGGGCAGTCGACTATGGTCTAAGAGCAACCTTTTTTTTACACTCAACTTGGACAGATCGTGTCGAGTGAAAATTGGACCAGTGGGGGCAGGCCAAGTGCACCCACTGGGTGTAGTCCCCGAGACTACTGTTGGATGTTTGATTCGGCAGTAGTCTTAGAATTTATTGAGTTTAACCTTTTTTCTCTCTGAGTGGGCTGACTTGTTCTTTGGTTGCAGAAATCTTGTGATCTTGGCGCTCGTTTTGCTGACCTGGAGAAGCAGCATATTTAACTCAACATCGATCTAGAGTTGGCCAAGACAGACATGCAGAAAGCCAAGGATGATGCCGCTGGTAAGAAAGACTTGTCGACTGATTTATCCCTGAACCGGATTTCATTCTGCTTTTTTTGAACCAAGCATTATTTCTCCCAGAGAAATTGAACCAAGCTCTGGCGAAAAAGGATCAAGATCTGGCGGCCGCACAGAAAAAAGCTGATGAGAAAACCGCTCTAGCTGAACAGAAGTTGGCTTAAGTCGGCAAATTAGAGGAAGAAAACGCCAAGCTAAAAGCTACTCTAGACGAAGCCAATAAGGAAACAACTCGCCTGAAGAAGGACAAGGACAATCTGAATGAGAAGATGGAAAGCATTGCTCGCAGGAGGAACGATATGGAGAGTTATCTGGGAAGCCTTGCTAAGAAGTTGTTCGTCATGCTTGAAGGTATTTTCTTTGATCCGACTGGTTTGTTCCTGTCGACTCGACATATAACCATTGACTCACCCTTGAACTGTGCATGCAGAGTTTTGCCGGGACTTCGAGGAAGAGACCGGGCGAATTGAACCAAGCTTGGACCCCATCAACTCTCCAGTGAAGGATGAAGCTGCCATGAACGTGCTCCGACTGGAATCTCGCTTCGCTGGTGTTGTTGATTATCTCGCCCGATTGAAAGTCGCAATGTCGCGGATTGACACAACTCTCTGGCCCATGACAACGCTCTAGAATGACCTCGAGTCTTTAATGGCTTGGCTCAATGAAGTTCCCAGTCGAATTCAAGAATGGAAGAAGTCCTCTACCCGGTGCGGCGCTGATGTAGCTCTATCTCTGGTTTGCGTCCACTGCCGGGAAGCGCGGGAAGAGAAGCTGGCAGCAATCAAGGTTGCTAATACCAAGAGGCACGACTTCCAGTCCTTCATGGAGACCTTCATTGCTGCCGCCACTCAGATTGCTGACAGAATCGACATGGACGAATTCGTCGAGCCTGCCAGCCCTCCTCCTGTGGAGTGAACAAACTTTTTATGCCCTGCCTTGAATTTGCCTGGGAATGCCGAGTGATTTTGTAATCGTTAAACTCCTTCGGGCTGAATGCCCGAGTACTTTTATCAGTGGTCTTGAACTTTGGGATTTATCTAAACTTGATTTATCTCTGAATATGCTTGCATTTGCCTTCGAGTGGAATTTGTTCTCCACACGGAATAATCCTTGTGCTTGAGATGCAGCTCTAAGGTGGATACTCCAGTTGACCTGCACCTCGTCGTCCTTTCGGATAGGGATGGAGCGCATGTTGTACTTGTGGCGCAGCTCCAAAGGAGAAGGTTACAGTCGACCTGCACCTCGTCGTCCTTGCGGATAGGGATGGAGCGCACGTTGTACTTGTGGCGCAGCTCCAAAGGAGAAGGTTGCAGTCGACCTGCACCTCGTCGTCCTTGCGGATAGGGATGGAGCGCACGTTGTACTTGTGGCGCAGCTCCGAAAGAGAAGGTTGCACTCGACTTGCACCTCGTCGTCCTTGCGGATGGGGATGGGCTTCAAACTTAGGCGAGTACTGGACTGCAGCTAAGCCCCCGAGTGGGAGGGTTGCTCACCACTCGGTAGGATTTTTCAAACTTAGGCGAGTACTGGACTGCAGCTAAGCCCCTGAGTGGGAGGGTTGCTCACCACTCGGTAGGACTTTTCAAACTTATGCGAGTACTGGACTGCAGCTAAGCCCCTGAGTGGGAGGGTTGCTCACCACTCGGTAGGATTCTTCAAACTTAGGTGAGTACTGGACTGTAGCTAAGCCCCCGAGTGGGAGGGTTGATCACCACTCGGTAGGATTTTTCAAACATAGGCGAGTACTGGACTACAGCTAAGCCCCCGAGTTGGAGGGTTGCTCACCACTCGGTAGGATTTTTAAACTTAGGCGAGTACTGGACTGCAGCTAAGCCCCCGAGTGAGAGGCTTGATCACCACTCGGTAGGATTTTTCAAACTAGGCGAGTACTGGACTGCAGCTAAGCCTCCGAGTGAGAGGCTTGCTCACCACTCGGTAGGATTTTTCAAACTTAAGCGAGTACTGGCCTGCAGCTAAGCCCCCAAGTGAGAGGCTTGCTCACCACTCGGTAGGATTTTTTCAAACTTAGGCGAGTACTGGACTGCAGCTAAGCCCCCGAGTGAGAGGCTTGCTCAATACTCGGTAGGATTTTTCAAACTTAGGCGAGTACTGGACTGCAGCTAAGCCCCCGAGTGAGAGGCTTGCTCGCCACTCGGTAGGATTTTCTCAAACTTAGGCGAGTACTGGACTGCAGCTAAGCCCCCGAGTGAGAGGCTTGCTCGCCACTCGGTAGGATTTTCTCAAACTTAGACGAGTACTGGACTGCAGCTAAGCCCCCGAGTGAGAGGCTTGCTCACCACTCGGTAGGATTTTTTCAAATTTAGGCGAGTACTGGACTGCAGCTAAGCCCCCGAGTGAGAGGCTTGCTCATCACTCAACAGGATTTTTCAAACTTAGGCGAGTACTGGACTGCAGCTAAGCCCCCGAGTGAGAGGCTTGCTCGCCACTCGGTAGGATTTTCTCAAACTTAGGCGAGTACTGGACTGCAGCTAAGCCCCCGAGTGAGAGGCTTGCTCGCCACTCGGTAGGATTTTCTCAAACTTAGGCGAGTACTGGACTGCAGCTAAGCCCCCGAGTGAGAGGCTTGCTCACCACTCGGTAGGATTTTTCAAACATAAGCGAGTACTGGACTGCAGCTAAGTCCCCAAGTGAGAGGCTTGCTCACCACTCGGTAGGATTTTTTCAAACTTAGGCGAGTACTGGACTGCAGCTAGGCCCCCGATTGAGAGGCTTGCTCACCACTCGGTAGGATTTTTCAAACTTAGGCGAGTACTGGACTGCAGCTAAGCCCCCGAGTGAGAGGCTTGCTCGCCACTCGGTAGGATTTTCTCAAACTTAGGCGAGTACTGGACTGCAGCTAAGCCCCCGAGTGAGAGGCTTGCTCGCCACTCGGTAGGATTTTCTCAAACTTAGGCGAGTACTGGACTGCAGCTAAGCCCCCGAGTGAGAGGATTGCTCGCCACTCGGTAGGATTTTGTCAAACTTAGGCGAGTACTGGACTGCAGCTAAGCCCCCGAGTGAGAGGCTTGCTCATCACTCAACAGGATTTTTCAAACTTAGGCGAAACAGATTCGTGACTAAGCCCTCGAGTGAGAGGTTTGCTCATCACTCGGCAGGATTTTTCAAACTTAGGCGAAACGGATTCGCGGCTAAGTCACCCACTGGGGGATTTGAGACGCAAACAAAAGCAACAACAATCGTTTAAGAATACTGTAAAACTCTTGTCTTTGATAAAAAAAACTATAGAGGTATTTCTTATTACATCTCATCAGAATGAATACTTAAGTATAAAAGGGGCGGAGCAGCTCCGCATTCGAAGCCCGTGGCTCGTCTTTCTGATGCTCGACATTGTAAAGATGGTATGCCCCATTATGGAGAACTCTGGTGACGATGAAGGGACCTTCCCAAGCAGGGCGAGCTTGTGTGGTTTCTGCTGATCCACTCGAAGAACCAAATCTCCCTCCTGAAAGGCTCGACCTCTCACGTTTCTGGCATGGAATCGATGCAAGTCTTGTTGATAAATGGTCGACCGGATTAAGGCCATCTCTCTTTCCTCTTCTAGGAGATCGACTGTGTCCTGCTGGGCCTGTTCTGTTTCATCTTCAGAGAAAAGCTGGACTCGGGGGGCATTGTGAAGCAAGTCACTCGGTAGAACAGCTTCATAGACCAAGAAGAATGGAGTTCGGCCAGTCGACCAATTGGGAGTTGTCCTCAATCCCCAAAGAACTGATGGAAGTTCATCGACCCAGGCGCCTGCTGCGTGCTTGAGATCACGCATCAGTCGGGGTTTCAGTCCTTTGAGAATCTAGCCATTTGCTCTTTCTTCTTGTCCATTCGACTGGGCATGGGCGACTGAAGCATAGTCGACTCGTGTGCCTTGGGAAGCACAGAAGCCCCTGAACACATCAGAATCGAAGTTCGACCTGTTGTCAGTGATGATGCTGTGCAGAACTCCATATTTGAATGTCAATTCTCTGATGAAGCTGATGGCAGTACTGGCTTCAAGATTCTTGATAGGCTTGGCTACAATCCATTTGGTAAACTTGTCGACTGCTACAAGCACATGAGTGAAGCCGCTCCTACCAGTCCTCAGGGGTCCAACCATATCCAACCCCCAAACAGCAAAGGGCCAGACGAGTGGAATGGTCTTCAGGGCTGACGCGGGCTTGTGGGACATATTGGAGTAAAACTGGCAGCCTTCACATTTGTCGACTATCTTTCGCCATTTCATTTTCTCGTGGCCAATAAAATCCAGCTCGGTATGCTTTGGCCACAATGGTCCGAGAGGACGCATGGTGGCCACAGGTCCCCGAGTGGATGTCGTTGAGGATCACTCGACCTTCTTCTGGTGTTATGCATTTCTGGCTGACTCCAGTTACACTTTCTCTGAACAACTGTCCTCTTATCACAGTAAAGGCTTTCAATCGACGGACGATCTGTTGAGCCTCCTCTTCATCCTCTGGGAGTTCCTTCCTAAGGATATACGCAATGTATGGCACTGTCCAGTCGGGAGTGAGGACCAAAACCTCCATGATCAGGTAGACCACGGCTGGGACTTCGACTTCAGTCGGATCTGTGGCACTCTTAGGCTGCGGGGCTCTTCTGTGAAAGGATCTTCTTGAACTGAAGGTGTATGAATGTGTTCCAAAAACACATTGCTGGGAATGGCTTCCCTCTTGGAACCTATCTTCGCCAAATCATCGGCTGCTTGATTTTTCAGTCGGGGTATATGATGAAGCTCTAACCCTTCAAACTTCTTTTCCAACTTCCTCACCGCATTACAATAACCAGTCATAGCTAGGCTTCTGACGTCCCACTCCTTCATCACTTGATTGACTACCAAATCTGAGTCGCCGTAGACCATGAGGCGACGGACGCCGAGTGAAATGGCCATACGTAACCCATATAAGAGTGCTTCATATTCCGCTTCGTTATTAGAGGAATCAAAGTGAATCTGGAGAACATATCTGAGCTTGTCTCCTCGGGGGGATACCAGTACCACCCCAGCACCGGAACCATTCAGCATCTTGGAGCCATCAAAGAATATGGTCCAGTGCTCCGAGTGAACTTGAGTTGGCAGTTGCTATTCGATCCACTCGGCGAGGAAATCTTCTATTGCTTGGGACTTGATAGCTTTCTTTGCCTCAAACTTGATATCCAGGGGAAGGAGTTCAATCGCCCACTTTGCCACTCGACCAATTGCATCTCTATTGTTCAGAATCTCTGATAATGGAGCATCGCTGACGACTGTAATGGAATGGTCAGAGAAGTAGTGAGCAACCTTCTTCGTGGTCATATAAATCCCATAAACAAGCTTCTGATAATGTGGATATCTTTGCTTTGAGGGAGTCAAAACTTCAGAAACATAGTATACTGGGCGTTGAACCTTATAAGCTTTTCCTTCTTCTTCCCGCTCGACCGTAAGTACTGTACTGACAACTTGTCCAGTGGCTGCAATGTAAAGCAGTAAAGGCTCTTTGCTGATTGGGGCAGCAAGTACCGGCTGGGTGGAAAGCAGGGCTTTGAGCTCTACAAATGCTGCATCAGCTTCAGGAGTCCACTCGAACTTATCAGACTTTTTCATCAGTCGGTAAAGAGGCAATGCCTTTTCACCGAGGCGAGAAATGAATCGACTTAAGGTGGCCAAACAACCAGTAAGCTTCTGGACATCGTGTACACGCACAGGGCGTTTCATTCGGAGTATGGCACCCACTTTCTCTGGATTGGCGTCGATCCCTCATTCGGAAACGAGGAAACCGAGTAATTTTCCGCCCGGAACTCCGAATGTGCACTTTGATGGATTAAGCTTGATATCATACCTTCTGAGGTTGGCAAAAGTTTCAGCAAGGTTAGCCAGCAGGTCGGAACCTTTTACGTGACTTGACCACAATGTCATCCATGTATGTTTCCACATTCCGACTGATTTGAGTGAGTAAACACTTCTGAATCATCCTCACGAATGTGGCCCCAGTGTTCTTCAAGCCGAATGGCATGGTGACATAACAGAAGCACCCAAATGGAGTGATGAAAGCTGTTTTTATCTCATCGGGTCCATACAGTCGTATCTGATGATACCCGGAATAAGCGTCCAAAAAGGACAAGCGCTCACACCCCGCAGTCGAGTCGACTATTTGGTCGATGCGAGGGAGAGGAAAGTGATCTTTCGGGCAGGCCCGATTGATATGCTTGAAATCAATGCACATGCAAAGTGAGTCGTCCTTCTTGGGGACCATGACAACATTGGACAGCCACTCAGAGTGGTAAATCTCTCGGATAAACTCAGCTGCTAGGAGCCGAGCCACTTCTTCACCAATTGCTTTTCTCTTCTGTACGGCGGACCGTCGAAGATGCTCTTTGACTGGTTTCACTTTTGGGTCGACTCGCAAATGGTGCTCAGCCAGCCCCCTGGGAACACCCGGCATGTCAGAAGGTTTCCATGCAAAGATGTCCCAGTTCTCACGGAGGAACTAGATGAGCGCTTCTTCCTATTTGGAGTCGAGTGTTGTCGAAATGTGAGTCGGAGCAGCATTTGGATCGGCCGGGTGAATAAGAATCGGCTTCATTTCACCAGACGACTGAAATGCAGAATCTGTAACAGGTTTCTTAGCTCGCAACAAATCACTCGGATCTGTATTTTTTTGATACTCCTGCAATTCCACTACTGCCATTTGTGCATCGGCGATCTTTGAGCCCTTCTGGAAGCACTCTTCTGCCTTCTTCCGATTGCCAGTAATAGTGATCACTCCTTTAGGACCAGGCATCTTCAATTTGAGGTACACATAACATGGTCGAGCCATAAAATGTGCATAAGCCGGCCTGCCCAAAATAGCGTGATAAGCACTTTGGAAATCTACGACTTCAAACGTCAACTTTTCTTTGCGGTAATTCTTGGAATAACCGAAAACCACATCGAGGGCGATCTGGCCGAGTGACTCAGCCTTCTTGCCAGGAATAACTCCATGGAAACTCATATTGCTTTCACTTAGTCTGGACATCGGAATGCCCATTCCCTTCAAGGTCTCCGCATACAGTATGTCCAGGCCACTGCCACCATCCATCAGAACCTTAGTCAATCGAGTGCCTTCGACGACTGGGTCGACTACCAATGCTTGCCTCCCAGGGGTGGCTATGTGCACTGGGTGATCAGACTGGTCGAATGTAATGGCAGTCTGAGACCACTTCAAACAACTTGGTGTCGCCGGAGCGACCATGTTCACTTCTCTGTTGATGACTTTCAGTCGACTCTTGCTCTCAACATCAGCAAAAATCATCAGTGTGGAATTGACGTGGGGGTAACCATCATCATCTTCCTCTTGATCCTCAACTTTGTCCGACTCTTTTTCCTTCTCTTTGGGTTGTTTTTCTCGGAACTGCTGGATTAGGAGCCGACACTGTCGAGTGGTATGTTTCGGGTAAATGAGATTACCCTCTTCATCTTTTTTGGTGTGAATGTGGCATGGCAAATCCAACACATTATTTCCCTCTTGATCTTTTAATTCCTTAGGGTTCCATGGCCCTTTGGGCTTCCCCTTGAACTTTCCTTGAGTCACGGCTAAGGCTTCTCCAGGAGCAGCTAGCTCGGCTTTGCGCTTCTGCTTCCGACTGGAGTTCCCTCCTCCGGTTTCGTGGGCGACTGTTTTGTGCTTGCCACTCCGGAGCCGATCCTCCTCTTCACCATTAGCATACTTGGTGGAAATTTCCATCATTCGGCTCAGAGACATATCTTCGGTCCGACCGAACTTCAGATTCAATTCTTGATATTTGACACCTTCCTTGAAGGCACAAACTGCTTGGTGATCTGACACATTCTCCACCGTGTGGTGCAACGTGATCCATCTCTGGATATAATCCCTCAAAGTTTCATTCGGCTTCTGCACACAGGATTGCAGCTCTGTTAGCCCTGCTGGCCGTTTGCATGTACCTTCAAATGTTCTAACAAACACTCGAGCAAGCTCTTCCCAACTGTAAATGTTGCCGGGCGCTAACTTATTCAACCATGCTCTCGCCGAGCCCTCCAACATCAGAGGAAGGTGCTTCATTGCCACTTCATCATTGCCACCACCAATCTGCACAACCACTCGGTAGTCCTCAAGCCAAGTGTCAGGCTTGGACTCACCAGTGAACTTGCTGACTCCAGTCGCCAACCTGAAGTTGGGAGGAATCACTGCTGCTCTGATGGCTCTGTTGAAACACTCGGGACCTGAAACATCCACTCTGCTGCTGGTCGGATAATCTCTATCGTGGCCATCTCTGTGTGCCCTGTTCCTGTCAACCAGACCTTGAACAAGAATGGATCTCGCATCAAAGCCCGGCTCTCGGCGATCGACTGGAATCCTTCGCCCACCACTATGAGGGCGTCTGTCATCGTGTTGCCGAGGCGCGTATGACCCACTCCTTGGGGGAGGCGTGGGTACCCGACGACGATCATACTGCTCATGGTTTCTGTACTGATCCTGTCGATCTCCACGTCCCTCACGCCTTGGAGGCGATCTTGGGCTGTGAGCCGACTGAACTGTGTCTGCCATTACAGATCTACTATGAATCCTATTCTGAGACTGTGACACTGCTGTGTTCTGCTCCCCCGCTGCCAGGAGCAAAGCCCGGATCTGCATCAAACCTCTACCAGCCTCCGACTGGGAAGGCTGAATCGACTCTGCTATTCGGGCAACAGCTGTGAGATTCTGGATCGGAGTTTGATATACCTGGGTTGGAGGCGGAAAAAGTTGTCGTCGACTGGACTCAGGAACTCACTGCCGAGCACGCTCGTCGAGTGCGTGCTGGAGGTTCTCCAGTCGAGTGCGCTCAGCCAAGTTGGCCAGGCGCGCCTCCTCCAAGGCCCGAGCCTCGGGGGTTTCTCCAACGATAGGAGTGTGAAGTGCATCCATATTACGGCGGCGAAGCTCTTCCCTCTGCTGTGAAGAGAGGGGCTCGGGGCGGTACTCCTCGTGGACGCGCGACGGATCGCCTCCGCCATCCCTACCGTCATCGCGGGGGAAGCCAGGTGGACTGCGTAGTCCGTTGGCCATCAGCACTTCCGCCGCGGGGTCACTGCTGTCGCACTCGGATGCAGTCTCGATGGAGCCAGTCGAACAGGCCGTAGAGAGTTTCGTCGGGCTCGATTGCCGCGACTTGGGGGGTGGCCGACTGGCGAGCCACCACATGCCTCACCCACCACTGGAGCCTCGACCGACCGGAATGCTTGCGCCGGCGGGTAGCAGGGAGTGAAGACGCCACAGGAGCCGGCCGATACTGGGTCGACGGCTGCCGCAGAAGGACGCCGCGGACGCACACGCGAAAGTGCGTTGCCCCACGGACGGGGAGCGCCTCGACGTCGAGTGGAGCCTCCTGAAGCCAAGCGGAGTAGTCGGCGATGAACACGAGCACGCCAAGACGGATCTCGCGGCCTTCAGCCAATCCTCCGCCTGAAACCATGCTGATGGGGATGGGAAAAATTGCAACTTCTCCAACAAGTCGCTAAGACGCCTGCCCCACGGTGGGCGCCACTTACGTGGTTCTAAGTCTGACAGTAGAATGTGGGGGTAGGTATGTAGAGGCAAGATCCTAGCTATGGAGAAGTTGTACGCACGAGTTTTACGAGTTCAGGCCCTTCTTGGAGGAAGTAACATCCCTATGTCTCGGTGCCCGGAGGCGATCGACTGGATTATATGCGTGTGTGTTACAGGGGGTGCGAACCCTTGTCACTGGGGAGGGGGTGGCTTATATAGAGTTCGCCAGACCCCTCCGGCCCTCAATTACACAGGGTTTAAGGTACGTTAAGACAGGGCGTTACTGGTAACGCTAGAAATAAAGTGACATAATGACCATTAAAGCTACGTAATGACCGACCGTTGCAGTACGGAGTGGCTTTAGATCTTCCGGCGATCGAGTGACAGTCTTCATGGTCGAGTGACTTCAAGTCTTCCGAGTGGAACGCTTCATGGTCGATTGGATAATGATTCTTCTTCGAATGCTTCTGGTTTTAGGGTGATGTCCTTGGGGAGGGTATCTTGGACAGGCCTATGACCCTACCCTAGGTACATAGCTTCATCACAAGTACATCCAGAGATTCAGCCGGGTGCAGTACAACATCCCCGACGTTCATCCCGCCGCTGTGATCAGCGCGTTCCATCAGAACGTGCGCAACCGCAAGATGCGCGAAGAGCTGGCGATGACCAAGGTTAAGGATGTGGCCGAGCTCTACGTTTTGGCCGATAGATGCGCCCGGGCTGAAGAGGGAAGGAAGTACCCCAGCGAAGACGCCGGTGCGGAAACCGACTCTACCGACGAAGACGCCACCACCCCGACGAAGAAGGGCCGGCGTTGCAACAGGAAACGCAAGGGCAAGGTCATACTTGCCGTCGAGGGGTCTGATGACACCGGCGCTGCAAAGAAGGTCAAGGCAGACGGCCCCGGGAAGGAGATCGCCGGGTGCGCCACCTGCCGGGCCTTAGCAGCTGCCGATAAGCCAGGGGGCTCCGGCAAGCAGTACTGCAAGATCCACCGCACCAAGGGCCACGACCTCCAGAACGGCCGACAAGTCGAGCTGCTTGCTGAAAAGCAAAAGGCCGAGTATGAAAGGCGGGACAAGGAGAAATGTCAGGACGGTGCCGAGGGATCGGGCAAGAAGCGTGGCTGCCAAGGAAGCCGCCCCGGCAAGGACTGCCAGCAAGAGAGGCCCGCCCGGGGCCGTGACAAGAAACAAGAAGACGATGATCACGACGAGGACGACGAGTCCGGTGAGCAAGAGTTCCAGAAGGCTATGGAGGCCATGTGCGTCGATGGTGGTGCCTCGCTACATACTTCTCACCGCTAGCTCAAGCAGTGGGCGCGTGAGATTACAGCAGCGGAGCCGTCGTTCGACGCTCAGAAGCCGCTGAAGTGGTCCAGCGCGCCCCTCATCTTTGACACCGAGGACCACCCTGACCGCACAACCACGGTCAGGTGTTTGCCATTTTTGGTCTCACCAACGATACGCAACCTCAAGGTGAACAAGATGTTGGTTGACGGCGGGGCCGGCCTGAACTTGTTTTTGCTCGCCCGTCATGATCAAAAGGCTACAAATTCCCGATGGAGACCTCCAGGAAACGGGCACGTTTCAAGGGGTCAATCCAGGGAGGAGCCAGCCGAAGGGGAAGGTCACACTGCCCGTGACGTTTGGAGGAGAGTTGAACTACAGGACGGAGGGGATCATCTTCGACGTGGCTGAGATCCCTTTGCCCTACAACGGGATCCTCGGCCGCCCGCCACTAGCCAAGTTCAAGGCGGCATCACACTACGCCTACAACATGCTAAAGATGCCAGGGCCGTTGACCATCATCTCCCTCCCCTCCGACAAGAAGGACGCGCTGATTTGCGCCGACCAACTCTACCGGGAAGCAATTGCAGCAGCTGCCGTCAAGGCACCTGCTCCTGCCGCTGAAGGCCCGGGAGAGAAGAAGAAGCCCGGCAAGACCTCTCGTGCCCACTCCGGCAAGCACACCTCTTCGGAGTGCTACGCTACTGTCGAGGACGTGCAAGAGAGCTCTATCGGCAAGAGCAATAAATACGGAGACGAGCCACCATAGACCAAGAAGGTGTCTGCCAGGGGGGATGGCACGGGAGGGGCCTTCACCATAGGCTCCACCCTCGACAGCAAATAGGAAGGCGCGCTCGTCACTTTCCTGCAGGCAAATGTCGACGTGTTTGCATGGCAAGCATCCGACATCCCCGGTGTTCCCAGGAAGGTGATTGAGCACCACCTAGTTGTCTGCCCTCATGCGCGGCCTGTCAAGCAGAAGGTCAGAGAGCAGGCTCTGGAGAGGCAGGAGTTCATCACAGAGGAGATCAGGAAGTTGGAAGCGGCGGGTTTGGTGAGAGGAGTGCTCCACCCGACGTGGTTGGCCAATCCGGTAGTGGTGCGCAAGGCGAATGGGAAGTGGAGGCTGTGTATTGATTACACAGATATAAATAAGGCTTGCCCTAAGGACCCCTTCCCGTTGCTGCGCATTGACCAGATTGTTGAATCCACGGCTGGGTGTGATCTGTTATCATTCCTCGACGCCTACTCGGGCTACCACCAAATCTTCATGACAAGAGAGGATGAAGAGAAGACATCATTCATCACCCCATGAGGTACGTATTGCTTTTTACGGATGCCTTTCGGGTTGAAGAGTGCTGGCTCGACATTTGCAAGAGCAGTCCAGATTGGTTTTGAACCCCAGCTCCATAGAAATATGGAGGCATACATGGATGACATAGTGGTCAAAACCAAGGACAGGGCAACTCTTGTGCAAGATCTGGAAGAGACATTTGCCAACCTGCGCAAGATCAACCTTAAGTTGAACCCTGAGAAGTGTGTCTTCGGCGTTCCATCCGACAAGCTTCTCGGATTCTTCATGTCGCAGCGCGGGATCGAGGCAAACGCAGACAAAATCAAACCTATTGAGCAGATTGAGGCGCCCAAGCGGATCAAAGATGTGCGTCGGCTCACTAGCTGCATCGCCGCCATGAGCCGATTCATCTCCAAGTCCGCCGAGCGTGCCCTTCCCTTCTTCAAAATCTTGAAGAAGGCGGGCCCAATGGAGTGGACCCTAGAAGCCGAGGCAGCGTTTCAGGATCTGAAGAAATACCTTTCCTCCACGCCAATACTGGTTGTGCCTAAACCACAAGAGCCATTGCTGTTGTATCTAGCTGCGACGAATCAAGTGGTCAGCGCCACACTGGTGGCGCAGAGGGAGGTCGACGAGGAGGCAGTGGCGATGGCAGAACCAGCAGATGGCAAGCCAAAGATCCCCCCCGGCAGGGCCTGGTGCTGGCAAGGCAGGGTCCCCGGCACGGTCTGACGCCACCAAGGCAGTGCATGCGCAGTCGGGTGAGGTGGTGCAGAAGAAGAAGATGATGCAGCACCCGGTTTAGTTTGTCAGCTCCCTCTTGCAGGGGGCTAGGTCGAGGTACTCTGGTGTGCAAAAATTTCTCTTCGGCCTCCTTATGGCCTCGAGGAAGCTGCGTCATTACTTCCAAGCCCACAAGATCACTGTCGTCACCCGCCTCCCATTGCGACGGATACTGCATAACCCAGATGCAACCGGAACGATTGTGGAATGGGCCTTGGAGTTGTCAAGTTTTGGTTTGAAGTTTGAAAGTACCTCGACAATCCAGAGAAGAGTCTTGGCAGAGTTCATTGCAGAATGGACCTCAACGCCCGACGAAGAAATCCAGGAGACCGCTCTCCCCGGCAAGGAAGCAGACCGCGACTGGATCATGTACTTTGATGGGGCTTTCTCGCTGCAAGGTGCCGGTGCCGGCGTGTTGATCGTCGCACCCACCGGAGAGCACCTCAAGTACGTGGTCCGGATGCACTTTCCCAGGGAGATGTCAACCAACAACACTGCGGAGTACAAGGGGCTGCTTGCTGGTCTCAGGATCGCGGCAGACCTCGGGGTTAAGAAGCTCATCGTCAGGGGTGACTCGCAGCTTGTTGTCAGACAGGTCAACAAGGATTACCAGAGCCCATTGATGGAGGCCTACGTAGATGAAGTGAGAAAGCTGGAGGAACGCTTTGACGGTATCCAAGCGGAGCACATTCCCCGAGCGAAGAACGACATCACCGATTACCTGTCGAAGCGTGCCGCATTCAAGCTACCTATGGAACCAGGTACCTTTTTGCTCCGGTTAACTCAGCCATTCGTCGAACCATCAATAGGGCAGAACAAGCGGAGGAAATCAGGTCCCGACAAGTACTTTCCCGCTGAGCCCCCTGGGACGGCCGTCAAGGATGTTGCCGAGCAAACTGAGCCTGCCCAAGAGCAACTGACTCCGGCAGGGCGTCAAGCCCTGGCCGTAGAGACAGCCACTCCCATGGTAGAAGAGATGCCTTTGGTCCTTGCTGTCGAGCCCCAGGCTCCGGCATGGGCACAACATACCGTCCGATTCCTCCAAATAGGGGAGCTTCCTGAGGAGCAGGAAGAAGCGGAAAAAGTAGCCCGTCGGTCTGCCCTGTACCAGTTCGTCGACGACGTCCTGTACAGGAGGAGGCCGAATGGTGTCAAATTGAAGTGCATCCCCCGGGAGGAAGGACTGGAGCTGTTGGCAGAGATACATGGAGGCATATGTGGCTCCCACATAGGGTCGAGGGCCCTTGCCGGCAAGGCGTTCCGGCAAGGTTTCTTCTGGCCCACCGCCCTCCAGGATGCGATGACACTAGTAACCAAGTGTGAAGCGTGTCAGTTCCATTCAAAGGAGCATCATCAACCAGCTCAAGCCCTTTAAACAATCCCTCTCTCCTGGCCATTCTCGGTCTGGGGGCTCGATATACTGGGCCCCTTCCCCCGTGCAGTCGGGGGCTTTGAGTACTTGTACGTTGCAATCGACAAGTTCACAAAGTGGCCGGAAGTGGAAGCAGTAAGAAAGGTGACAACACAGTCAGTCGTCAAGTTCTTCAAAGGACTGGTCTGCCGCTTTGGTGTGCCAAGCAGAATTATCACCGATAACGGCACGCAGTTCACAAGCCACACCTTCATGCAGTACATTCAAGACCTCGGCAGCAAGGTCTGTTTTGCTTCCGTGGCACACCCTTAGAGCAACGGCCAAGCGGAGAGGGCGAATGCTGAAGTGTTGCGAGGCCTGAGAACGAAGACCTTTGACAGGCTGCACAAGAGCGGAAGGCGCTGGACTGATGAGTTGCCGGCGGTTCTTTGGTCGATCAGCACGACGCCAAATCGAGCCACCGGTCAGACACCCTTTGCCCTAGTATATGGGGAAGAGGCAGTTCTCCCCACGGAACTCATATACGGGTCACCTCGAGTGCTCACTTATGATGAGCTTGAGCAAGAGCAGTTGCAGCAAGATGACGCAATGCTCCTTGAGGAAGATCGTCTTTGGGTGGCTGTGAGAGCAGCACGCTACCAGCAAGCCTTGCGTCGCTACCATAGCCGCAAGGTTCATTCCCGAAGCTTTGAGGAAGGCCACCTTGTTGTTCGGCGCGTATAGTCGGCCAAGAATACCAACAAGTTGACGCCGAAGTGGGAAGGCCCTTATCGGGTAATACGAGTCACCAGGCCCGGCGCAGTCCGCCTGGAGACCGAAGATGCCGTCCCAGTGAGTAATTCCAGGAACATCGAGCATCTTCGCAAGTTTTACCCATAAGGCGCGGCTTGCTGGGCCCCCCGGCAAGCCACCTTTTGTACAAGCTTTGTCGGCAAGGTATGTATCCCTCTGTACAAAGCCAGGCGCAGACCCTGAGCATAAATAAACGAAGCGCTGGCGCCCTAAGTTATAGCATGCATGCTAGGTCGAGTCTCTTCCTTGGTTAGGTTGATAGTGCTTAGCGGCGGCTAACCCCTAGCCTAGAGGTTGAGTACGCGTCTCTCTGTCTCTTTTCTGTCCTCTTTTAGTTCGCAGGGCACATGAGCACTTCTGCTGAGCTACTTGGAAGAAAGGGCACAGACCAGCGTCCCAACCCTGGCAAACCAAAGTTGCCGGGGGCTACAAGTACAAGGATCCAACCGCGGCAAGATGAGATTGCTGGGGGCTGCAAATCTAGATAAGTCTTTTATCCTCTGTCATGCATTTCATTATGAAACTGGGATATGTGAAACCTCGTTTTATTTGTAGGCCACCATGCTCCCCTTTTCTATACCCAAGGATTATCTCCTGGGCCCGGATTTGGTTGTAGTCGCGGCGGCAAGGACATAGAATGAGGAGCCTAAGCCCGCTTCATCCCTGCCTCCGCCTAAGCAAAGTGGGGGGACGACAAGGCCTATTGCCGGGCGGAAAACGTTTATCTTAAATAGTAACAAGGATTCGCTCCTTGTCGTGGGTTCCATCCACGAACAAAAACCCCCGGCAAACACCCCTTTTTCATTAAAAACATCCCGTACAGGTACAGTTCATACGAAATGAAAAACATGAATAAGGGGGATTACAAATTTTAAATTTAACAAGGCCCGAAGGCTTACATATTAAAAAAGAGACGAGATGCCTGCCCTTTCTTGTCCCTCTCCTCAGGAGGTAGGTCAAGGAGGCAAAAGAGCAAAAGGGGCGCCTAGGCGAGCTACAAGCAGCAGAAAGCACCAAGAGAACACCTCGGTGGCCGCCCACGGATGGGCCGGTGATGATGGTGCCGGGAAAGGAGCTGCAAGACGAGGCGGCAGGACCAGCAATACGAGATGAAGGCGTCGGTGCCCGCGTACTCCGAGTTGATGGGCCTTGCCGCCCGCCCTCTTCCTCTTCCGCAGCCTCCCGACGCCAGCCGCCCAAGGAGACGGCCCCGAGAAGTTCAAGGAGCTGGCCCCTCCCCCGGCAAAACCCTGCCGGAGGAGCGGCCAGGTGCAGATGCTGCTGCTGCCGCACCCGCCCAGGCGCGGGGCGTCCGACGCCTAGTCGGACTCGTCCCCATCATCTGCCCCGCTGTCCTCCCCGTCACTTTTGCTCGAGGAAGAGCTTCCATCGTTGGAATCTCCGTCGGAGGAGCTCTCCACACAGCACTTCAGGCGAGTCCCGAAGTCTCCGAAGACCTTGACGGAGAGTAGGCTGTCCTCCATTAATTTGAAGTAGAGGACGAGCCCCGCCGTCAGGCTGTGGATGCGGGCGAACGTCTTCCATCCACGATGGAGGTACATGACCCGAGGAGCCGGGAAGTCGACGTCGACCCGCGTGCCCCCATTCCCACAGCCCCTCATGTGCAATCTGAGGGATTGGGGCGGGTCACGCTCCGTCTCCCGAGCAAATGGGGCGGGAAGACGAAGACGGCGACGCGGAGGCCGGCGCAGCCTGATGAAGAACTCGCGGGGCTGGTCTCCAACATGGCCGTCCATCAGAAAAGGCATCATTGGCGGGGGCGAAGCCGGCGCGCCGCCCCGTGCTCCTCTTCCCCGAGCACCACGACCTCTACCCCGGCCTCGCCCACGGCCTCGCCGCCTCCCCCTTCCCCTCGCGGCCGGCTCCACCACCGTGAGCTCACGAGGAGGAGGGACGCGCTGTTGAGCGGCGACCCTCGCTGCCACCGTCGAGGGACCGGGATTGCCTTTCTCCATGGCGAGTGAAAGGAAGAAGCAGAAGCAGGAGGAGATAGATGACAGAAGAGTGCGGGATGCCGTCCCCCCTCCCCCCTCCTTATAAAGGGGCGGGGCCGGGGCTCGGCCGCCCCACTCGGCCCATCCAGCCACCAAAGGCGCAGGGAATCGAGACTGACCCGCTGCCCCAATCAGCAACGGCCCGGTTTCCCGTCTCCACCGCTTGCCACCCCAAGCGCATGGAGGACACGTGGCGAACGTGCAGAATCGAGGGGACAGGTGAAGCGACCTCTCCCCACCCCGTGATCGTGGGGTGTGGACGCCTTGAAGACCGTGACCCGGCCCCGCGCAGTAAATGAGTCGTGCCTCCACGCCTCCCTCTTTTTATGGGGAAGGCGCGAGCCGCCTCTTTACCACGATGTGACGCATGCATGTGGAAACCGCCCCACGCATGCCGCCCACGTCACGCGCACCCCTTCGCGCCGTGCGCAGGTCATGGGAAGCGCAGCGCATGAAAAGTTTCACCGCGGTAAAAACCGCCCTGCCTACCCGCACACCGTTTTGGGCTTGGCCCAACAACGTGTCGCGCTTATGTGTGGCCCAGGCCCGGGGGCTCCTGTCGGTGTACAAAAGAAGGGGCGCACCTTTGTACCCCTTTACCTATGCACGGACAGTCGGAGCTGCGCCCGCGGCCACACCAAGCAGAGCAGGGGAGGTGAACCGAGGTAAAACCAAAGCTCAAGACGGCCAGAGCAACGCCAAGATCAAGACCGCAAAGAAGCAGAGAGGCGAAGCAGGTTCCCCCGGCAAGATCCTCGCCGGGGGTAGCCTCAGCGGCCCCGGCGAGACCCTTGCCGGGGCGGCTCGCCCACACCAGCGGAGTGAGCCACCCTCGAGCCCACGGGTTCCAACTCAGCCAACCACGTTGGAACTAGGACTCGGGAGGCACCTCCATGGTGGCATGCAGATCTTTGTCAAGACCAAGGAGTGTTCAAGATCAGATGAGGATTAAAAGACAACATGTAGTGACCCGACCCGAATGGATCAAGTCTCTGTGCTTAAGTGTCATCCCTGGATCGGTATGCTGACACACACAGTACTCGAGGATTTATAACAGAGATAAATCACATGTATAAAGTAACGTAAATACTATTACCTCAATCCAAATAGCGGAAGTAACAAGGTTGTGGATTCCCATCAACAC
The DNA here is from genome assembly GCF_018294505.1 of Triticum aestivum. Lineage (NCBI taxonomy): Eukaryota > Viridiplantae > Streptophyta > Magnoliopsida > Poales > Poaceae > Triticum > Triticum aestivum. The sequence goes on from NC_057802.1 coordinate 267,126,838, forward strand.
CAACGGCAAAGTTGAGTGTAGAAATCGTAACCCTAACGAATCACTTCCTCGTCGTAAGATATCCTGCAACATGAAACGTTGCAGCCCGAAAACGGGTCAGCACATGGAATATGCTGGCAAATTCACACCATAGAGAAATGATGAACAAAGGCTATCACTACATGCATATATGGCTGGTGGAAAAGCTCTATGGTTATAATGTTTTTGCGAAAAGCCAATTTTTCCCTACTTCAAAGGAATAAATTTTATTTAACTATCATGGTGGTTGTGAAATATTGAGATGGTTGACAGCATCTCAATCCCAATTAAGTATCATCATTAACCCAACAATATTAATTAAAGTAACATGATGAGATCATCGGGATAATCCAAGAACTAGATACTCAAGATGTCCATAACCGGGGACACGGCTAACCATGATTAGTTTATACACTCTGCAGAGGTTTGCGCACTTTTCCCCACAAGACTCGATCGCCTCCGCTTGATTCTCGCACTACATGATGTTTGAGAAACGGATGACCGAGACACAGTCTTTCAGAAACAATCACTCTTTACTCTGGATGGACCGGTACACCTAGTTTCCCCTACATCTGCTAGCCCACCTCTTCCAGAGATCATGTAACCTACTCAACTATGCTAGAGCCCATAATAGTTTGTGGCTGCACACGGAAGTTTCCAGCATGAATAATCTTATGATCCCTTTGAGTCTGGGTGGCGGTCCTTATACAAACAGGCAACACTGGGTTCTCCAGGTGCCTCAATCCACCCAGATGTGAGTTTTAGTTGCCACCTTAAGTAAACCATTATTAACAATCTCACATCTGTCATCAATATCTCTCAAACCGAATCCACGTCTACGAGCATAGCATGGCAATATAATAGCAACGTAGAAGTAACTCCCAAGGGTTTGATAATAAACAGGTAATAGGTACTACCTCAACTACTTCCCAATACCCTCAATTTAAAATTAGATCCTAACCATGCAATGTTTGAGGGTTGAATCTAATGCACAAAAACTGGGTATGAACGGGATATGATCAAACTGTGAACTTGCCTGCAATGTTGATGAAGATGATTCGCACTCAATACTCTGGATAGATCTACTCGTCACACTCCGGTCAATCTATCGAGAGCAAGCAATAGTAACCACACATAAGCAATCACTCAAAAGATCGGAAAGAATGAAGAAAACAATTCGGAAAACTTCAAAACCAAGCAATTAACTCTTGCAACATAAAACAATTTCTAACAGTACCAAAATTATTTGAATTTGGCCTTATCAGAAAGTTTATGTCAAGAGCTTCGGTTTGCAACAAGAATCAACTCAAACAGAGTTACGAAACTTAAGTTATGAACAAAAGAAGTTTGAATACAAATCTGTTTGAATTCAAATTTTAAAACTGTCAAAAACATGTTTAAGTTATTTTACTGGATAGAGGGGATCATAACGAAGTGGGCGTTGGTTTCGTTGGATTTGGACAAACGAGTAAAAAGTAGTGATCGTTTGAAAATCAGGGACTAATCTGTAAATAAAATCATCACAAACGGGTCCCTGGCAGAAAACTAAAATAAAAGGAAAAGTCTAAATAGCGAACGCTCGCTAACTAGTTCTAAACAGAGAACGTTCATTGAATAGCTCTAACTAAAAAAAACTAAACCGTTTTTTTAAACAAAACCGAGAAAACCGGGGCGGCGGTTTTACCGGTTCGCAAATAAAAAATAAAACCGACTAGATCTAATCCTAGCCGTCCATCCTAGATCAAACGGACGAGGGCGGCCGGTGGCTTACCGCGGCGGTGGGCGTCGACGTCGCCGGAGAAGACGACGGCGGCGGCTCGGTGATGAACGGGGCGACGGCTCCGGGCGTCGGCGGCGACTGCGGAGTAGCGGGGAAGGGGCGGCGTGGCGCGGCGGTGAGGTTGGTGGGGGTCGGCGGCGCTCGGGGAGTTGGAACGCAGCGCGGCGGCGGCGGCAGATCTCGTCGGGGCAGGAGCTCCGGCGAGGGCGGCGGTTGCGGCGGAGGAGGAGGAACGGGGCCCGAGGCCTCGGGTTTTATAGGAGAGGGGAGGAGGTGGCGTGGAGGAGGGGGCAAAGGAGTCCGGCCGGACTCCGGCGGCGGCGCTCCCGTGCGGGAGTCGGTCTTCTGCGGGAGATCGGGGATGGGGCAAAGGGCGAGCTGGGCTGGGCCGCGGCCTGGCCTGGGAGCTGGGCCGGCCCAGTCGGAGGTGAGGTTTTTTTTTAAACATTTTGCAGGAGAACAAAATAATAAAGAAAACCGAATAAATAAATATATTATATAGGCATATAATATATCAAAAGATTTCCTACAACGTGAACATTTTTACAACGCCAAATAAAATTCACACAAATTTTAATAAATCAAACAGTGCTGCTGCCTTATTAAAATCCAATAAAAATCATTTTAAAAATACCAAAATGATTTCAAATTTATTTCTCTCCAATTTTCTGATGTAGGGAATCATGTTACCCTATTTTTTGTATATTTTATTTTTGGAGAAAAATAATTTGAATAAAAATCAAATAACTCCAATATTGAAAAATAATTTCAATGGGACTTTGAATTAATCCTTTGAAACTCCCAACTCATATTTCATTTGTTTTGAAGAAGTCATTTTATCTTCTCTCGTGAAAATCATTGAGTTGCATAAAGTTTCAGAAATGGGAAATATTTTCAAATGAAATTCAAATATTTTCAACACCCCTTGTCATTTAAATAAATGGAAGAAGTCATGTCATCTTCTCTCCAGGGTTTTGTGGTGAAAAGAATTTGAATTCATGGAGATCATAAAAGCAAAATGAAAGTTTGGGAAAGTCCTTTTATTCCCTCTCATTTAACTTTCAAAAGATTTCGAATTCCACTCACTTTCAGTCAATCAATCAAACAATCAATCCAATCTATCTGTTTATTATAACATTCCAAAATTTAGAATTTTGGGATGTTACAAACCTACCACCCTTAAAATGAATCTCGTCCTCGAGATTCGGAGAGGCTAGAAAGAAATAGGTTAGGGTTTGGGGTCTTCTCAAAATCCATCGATCATCACCGGGGTCTGGGGTGCTACCACCCTTAGAAGCATGGTTACGGTTCCATCAAAACTCATATACTCCATCCTTATTGTTGACAGTGTCAGCTTCTCAGATTCTCGGAAAAATTCCTTCTCTGGCTCTTTGGGTAGCGGCATAACCTTTTCCTCAATTCTTCGGTCCTTTCATCTTGGTAAGGTTATTCCGAGATTGGGTCTTCTTAGCTGACGGGTCTGGCGCCAATACTAAACAACTATCGATATCTCATGGTGGTCAACAATTTACGGTTTATCCTGCAGGAAATGGGTCTGGTTGAACCTCACCGTATAACCTACGGTTGGCAACAACTGCCGTGTACAAGGGGGAAAAACTTACACCATTCTAAGGTTCAAACAAGGTTTAATACCGTCGTCTGTCTACTATAGGCAAGTCACTCAGATTTACCATCCCATATAGCAAAGCGAACAATAAGAGTAAGTCGGTATGGTGATCAATCCATCCCGCACCCAAATCATTACCTTGTATATGGTTTAGCGAATCTCGCATTCTAACACTCGGTCATCCTCGCAAGCATTGCAGAATTTCTCTTGTCGACGAACCAGGTTCGGAAAAATCCAATGATTCTGCAAGCCAAACAAACATCTATCGTTCCTTCACAACTCTCAGGTTTTGCGTAACTCCTATAAGATCGTCTGTCGATAAAATCGTAACTTCTTCCGGGGTCTTTCCTTCAGCAAGAATGCGCTTGCTTCTTGGCGGGTCCTGGGGCCTGTGGGTTATGGCCCATCTCATCACTTGTAGTCCTTGAACTTATCATCGGGCAACTGATCCTTAATCCAACTTAATCCATCCAATTGTACTGTCTTCCTTCCTTCTATTGGCACCAAACTAGGACATGATTACTCAGACTCATCATGGAATTTCCATTGATCCATATTTCCAACATCATACCTCCTTTATATCCAATAGTAATTATCTCTTCATCCTCGGGGATATCCCACATACCGAGATAAAAACTTATACTTATGAAGTCCATACTCCACTTCGTGGAACATCATTATCCTTTCCAGGGTCAAGCGTCCTTACAGGGGAATATTGGCCATCTCTGCATGGCACTTCTTCAACTGGGAAAGGTGAAACACATCATGAACTCATGACAGTCCTTCGGGTGACTCCAACTTGTTGGCCACTTCTCCCATACGTTCCAAAACTCGGTATGGTCCTACAAATCTCGGGGCTAACTTTCCCTTAACTCCAAATCGTTTAACTCCTCGCAGAGGGAACACACGAAGACATGCTCTGTCTCCAATTTCATAGACTACCTCCTTTACATCCAATAATACTCCATACCCTCATATTCTTGGGGTATCCAACATATCGAGATAAAACTCATACTTATTTTGTTCGAAATCCACTTCATGAAATATCATTACCTTTTTCCAAGGGTCAATTTTCCTCACAGGGTTCTACCACCTTTAAAATGCACAATCTTCCATAGACCATATTTCTCATATCCTCGAAAATGGTCAAAATCTTTCTTCATAGAGTAACAACTCATAAAATCCAAATCAATACCAATGATGCTAACTTTATTGATTCTCAAATTATTACAATCTCCTGCATTCCATTACATGCCTCAATCCGACACCTCACTAATAAAAGAAATGTCCACACTACTACTACTATATTTCTCGTTGCACTCAACTATTTATCACAAGTCTCCGTCTCCTTGGGGCATTCTCTGGCAAAGTGCCCTGCTTCATCACAACGGAAACATATTACTTCTGACATATCTCGAGGTTTCCTTGTGATTATATAGCCTCCTGGGGTCCTCATCTTCCCTTTTGGGCAATCATTGAAGTAGTGTCCTGAATTTTTGCACCTGAAACATGTGATATGGCTCAGGTCTCTCTTTGTAGAAATTGGGTTGTTCCTGGGATCCAATCTACTTCTCTTCCTGGACTTTTCCGTTCCAATCAGGGCTTCTATTTCCTGTGGGTCATACTCTACTTCCTCTGTCGGGAATTCTACTAAATCCCCATTCAGACAATTTTGGGAGATGTGTCCTTCTTCTCCACATGAATAGCATGACTTGGTGCAGGGTTTATTTGGTTCTTCTTTGGGTGTGTCCTCCACCTCTTCCTTCATCACAGATTCCTCTAAACTTTCCATGAGGGCTCTTTTCATTGCTTCTTTCTTCGGCTGGATAGTCCTTTGTACCATGGGGTAGATGTGACACTGAGCAGGGTAGTGGGTAGTCCCTTCACACAAGAAACAAGTGATCTGCCTAGTTGGGCATTCTTCAGCTGGGTGACTTCCTTCACAATTAGGGCATTCATCCTTGTGTTCCTTATGGTTGTGTCCTATTTCTCCACAAGGCTTGTATGCACAAGGTTTCTTCATATCCTTTCCATAAGGCTTCAATTTCTGGGACACAAGACGAGATCTTTGTAGAGTCCACTTAAATTCTTTCCAAGTGGTTACTTCTTGCCATCCATTGATGGTTTGGTACATCCTCCACCAAGTAGCAGCACCTCTTTCAAAACATTGAAGAGCATGCCGGGTCATATCCCTTCCGACTATAGGGTTATTCTTCATGTGATCCTCCATGTTCTGAATCCATCGGTCCGTCTCCAATTGACTCATCGGTCCAGAAAATACAAGCTCATCTCCATTCATCCTCTGTTGGGTCCATGGGTTTGGGGTGAGATAAGAGAGGTCGAGAGGGATGCACACAATACAAACAATAGTTTTGAAAAGACAGATTTTTATTGTGGCTGTCGGAAAAACAACAAACAAATGACAGCTCACAAACGTCGCATCTAACGTAGGTATAACAAGGGTTTGGTCTTCTAAAGGTCAATAAGTCTTCAACGTCGCCAAACTCTTCAAGTCTTTTTCATGTCTCCGATGGCTTCTTCCAATCATGCTTGTGCTTCTCAAGTTCTTTTGCCAAATTATCTCTGTTGACGCGAAGTCTCTCGTGACGTCCTTTAAATTTTTCTGGAGTTGCGCTCCAACTTCTGGGTTTCAACATCCTTGACATGAACCATGATCCTATTGTCCTTCAGTTCCTGACGAGTCTTTGATGTCTCGAGGTTTTGTTTTCCCTTCTTGGCTACTTTCAGTTTCTGGGTTCTGAGTCCTTCACGAAATGCTTACTTGTCGAATACTGCTTCCTGAAGGTTCATCTTTAACTTCCTGATGTAATGCTCCAGATCCTGGTGATACACCAGCTATAGTTAGAACTGCATCCTTTGCTAATAGGTGCTCCAGCAGCCTTCTACCATCCAATCCTTATGACGAACTGCATGCTTAACTCCGCACGGTGACAATAGCATAAGCGGACGATAACATCATGGATAGTCGTGTTTATGCCCATGTTACTGCCATGAGTTTTCATTCCATAACTGATATCTCCTGTCTTTGGGTTTTCCTTGACAGAACTTTGAGTTTCTAACTCTCCATGTTTCGGTCTTTCTTCGATACACCTTGATCTCGGGTATTGACAGCTTCCATAGTCTGCCAAGTTCCATAAGGGTAACCTTCCTAGGTCATACACATCTGGCAATTCTTCAGAGCCTTCAAATTCTCCCAGTCTTCGGAGTCTTCAACCGTTGTAGTTTCCATTCATAATGCACTGGTAAAATCCTCTTCATTCCGAATGGTCTTAGTTGTCCGATATCCTGTACTTCTTGGAGTGGTCTCATCAGTCGAATCTTCGAGTGGTCAAAAGGGGAAAGGGTATGGTCTCACTAAAGGGAATATTTGAATAAGACTCGGAAAAGAAGAGAGGTAAAAGATCTTTTGAAAAGGAAAGTTTTAGAGAAAATCCTTCCTATGGGCTTGCCAGTTTCTAGGGTCACGTCCTACAGTCAACATGTGCTCTGATACCATCTTGTAGCGACCCGACCCGAATGGATCAAGTCTCTGTGCTTAAGTGTCATCCCTGGATCGGTATGCTGACACACACAGTACTCGAGGATTTATAACAGAGGTAAATCACATGTATAAAGTAACGTAAATACTATTACCTCAATCCAAATAGCGGAAGTAACAAGGTTGTGGATTCCCATCAACACCAACGGCAAAGTTGAGTGTAGAAATCGTAACCCTAACGAATCACTTACTCGTCGTAAGATATCCTGCAACATGAAACGTTGCAGCCCGAAAACGGGTCAGCACATGGAATATGCTGGCAAATTCACACCATAGAGAAATGATGAACAAAGGCTATCACTACATGCATATATGGCTGGTGGAAAAGCTCTATGGTTATAATGTTTTTGCGAAAAGCCAATTTTTCCCTACTTCAAAGGAATAAATTTTATTTAACTATCATGGTGGTTGTGAAACATTGAGATGGTTGACAGCATCTCAATCCCAATTAAGTATCATCATTAACCCAACAATATTAATTAAAGTAACATGATGAGATCATCGGGATAATCCAAGAACTAGATACTCAAGATGTCCATAACCGGGGACACGGCTAACCATGATTAGTTTATACACTCTGCAGAGGTTTGCGCACTTTTCCCCACAAGACTCGATCGCCTCCGCTTGATTCTCGCACTACATGATGTTTGAGAAACGGATGACCGAGACACAGTCTTTAAGAAACAATCACTCTTTACTCTGGATGGACCGGTACACCTACTTTCCCCTACATCTGCTAGCCCACCTCTTCAAGAGATCATGTAACCTACTCAACTATGCTAGAGCCCATAATAGCTTGTGGCTGCACACGGAAGTTTCCAGCATGAATAATCTTATGATCCCTTTGAGCCTGGGTGGCGGTCCTTATACAAGCAGGCAACACTGGGTTCTCCAGGTGCCTCAATCCACCCAGATGTGAGTTTTAGTTGCCACCTTAAGTAAACCATTATTAACAATCTCACATCTGTCATGAATATCTCTCAAACCCAATCCAAGTCTACGAGCATAGCATGGCAATATAATAGCAACGTAGAAGTAACTCCCAAGGGTTTGATAATAAACAGGTAATAGGTACTACCTCAACTACTTCCCAATACCCACAATTTAAATTAGATCCTAACCATGCAATGTTTGAGGGTTGAATCTAATGCACAAAAACTGGGTATGAACGGGATATGATCAAAGTGTGAACTTGCCTGCAATGTTGATGAAGATGATCCGCACTCAATACTCTGGATAGATCTACTCATCACACTCCGGTCAATCTATCGAGAGCAAGCAATAGTAACCACACATAAGCAATCACTCAAAAGATCGGAAAGAACGAAGAAAACAATTCGGAAAACTTCAAAACCAAGCAATTAACTCTTGCAACATAAAACAATTTCTAACAGTACCAAAATTATGTGAATTTGGCCTTATCAGAAAGTTTAGGTCAAGAGCTTCGGTTTGCAAAAAGAATCAACTCAAACGGAGTTACGAAACTTAAGTTATGAAAAAAAGAAGTTTGAATACAAATCTGTTTGAAATCAAATTTTAAAACTTTCAGAAACATGTTTAAGTTGTTTTACTGGATAGAGGGGATCATAACGAAGACGTGGGCATTGGTTTCGTTGGATTTGGACAAACGAGTAAAAAGTAGTGATCGTTTGAAAATCAGGGACTAATCTGTAAATAAAATCATCACAAACGGGTCCCTGGCAGAAAACTAAAATAAAAGGAAAAGTCTAAATAGCGAACGCTCGCTAACTAGTTCTAAACAGAGAACGTTCATTGAATAGCTCTAACTAAAAAAAACTAAACCGTTTTTTTAAACAAAACCGAGAAAACCGGGGCGGCGGTTTTACCGGTTCGCAAATAAAAAATAAAACCGACTAGATCTAATCCTAGCCGTCCATCCTAGATCAAACGGACGAGGGCGGCCGGTGGCTTACCGCGGCGGTGGGCGTCGACGTCGCCGGAGAAGACGACGGCGGCGGCTCGGTGATGAACGGGGCGACGGCTCCGGGCGTCGGCGGCGACTGCGGAGTAGCGGGGAAGGGGCGGCGTGGCGCGACGGTGAGGTTGGTGGGGGTCGGCGGCGCTCGGGGAGTCGGAACGGAGCGCGGCGGCGGTGGCAGATCTCGTCGGGGCGGGAGCTCCGGCGAGGGCGGCGGTTGCGGCGGAGGAGGAGGAACGGGGCCCGGGGCCTCGGGTTTTATAGGAGAGGGGAGGAGGTGGCATGGAGGAGGGGGCAAAGGAGTACGGCCGGACTCCGGCGGCGGCGCTCCTGTGCGGGAGTCGGTCTCCTGCGGGAGATCGGGGACGGGGCGACGGGCGAGCTGGGCTGGGCCGCGGCCTGGCCTGGGAGCTGGGCCGGCCCAGCCGGAGGGAAGGGTTTTTTTTAACATTTTCCAGGCAAACAAAATAATAAAGAAAATCGAATAAATAAATATATTATATAGGCATATAATATATCAAAAAATTTCAGGAAAAGATTTCCTACAACGTGAACATTTTTACAACGCCAAATAAAATTCACACAAATTTTAATAAATCAAACAGTGTTGCTACCTTATTAAAATCCAATAAAATCATTTTAAAAATACCAAAATGATTTCAAATTTATTTCTCTCCAATTTTCTGATGTAGGGAATCATGTTACCCTATTTTCTGTATATTTTATTTTTGGATAAAAATAATTTGAATAAAACTCAAATAACTCCAATATTGAAAAATAATTGCAATGGGACTTTGAATTAAATCCTTTGAAACTCCCAACTCATATTTCATTTGTTTTGAAGAAGTCATTTTATCTTCTCTCGTGAAAATCTTTGAGTTGCATAAAGTTTCAGAAATGGGAAATATTTTCAAATGAAATTCAAATATTTCAACACCCCTTGTTATTTAAATAAATGGTAGAAGTCATGTCATCTTCTCTCCAGGGTTTTGTCGTGAAAAGAATTTGAATTCATGGAGATCATAAAAGCAAAATGAAAGTTTGGGAAAGTCCTTTTATTCCGTCTCATTTAACTTTCAAAAGATTTCGAATGCCACTCACTTTCAGTCAATCAATCAAACAATCAATCCAATCTATCTGTTTATTATAACATTCCAAAATTTAGAATTTTGGGATGTTACACAACAGCCCTCGGCAAGATCCTTGCCGAGGAAGGCCACAAGACCCCCGGCAAGATCCTTGCCGGGGACGACAGCGCGCCACGGCAAGACCCTTGCCGGGCCACCCGGCAAGGCCCTCACCGAGGACGCCAGCAGGGCCACTGCTAGACCCACACCAACCAAGTCTCCGCCACCGTTCGCATGCAGCTGCCAGCTCATCCAGCTGAGCAGGCACCTGCGTGGCAACATGCAGCTCCCAGGCCAACTCATCAAGCGCCTGCGTGGCGGCATGCAGATCTTCGTGAAGGCTCCACCACCGCGCCACCCCAGCTGCCTGCCTGCCTACATGGCGCCGCACGCATCGCTGGCCAGGGCGCGTGTCGAAGCGAGGAGGAGCGACGACGGACGGGACGAGCCTCGCCCCCGTCCCCGATAAAGCTAGGGGACACCTCAGCGGCGCATTAAAGGCGTCTTGTCTTGTAATATGAATGATAAGCTCGCAATACTGTACGCCTTTCCACCTCCTGTATGCCAATGTGGCAGCCCCTTTCGACTATAAAAGGAGGCCCATGGCACACTGGACAAGGATTCGGCTCTTTGGAACCACGCACCCCACTATAGCTAGTTCGAGAGCTCAAGAACTCTCTGAAATACACCCACCAAAGCAGGACTAGGGTTTTACGCATCTTCGCAGCCCGAACCTGGGTAAACGATCCTTGTGCTGACTACTAATCCTGCTCTTCTCGCAACCCTACGCCCCGGCAACCGTAGTAGGGATTCTTGTGATCCCATAGGTGTCGTTCCACACCGACACATATAGAGTCATATTTTGTTGTAATCTTTGAGTTGTAAATAAATGGAAGTGTGATGATCATCATTGTTAGAGCATTGTCCCGTGTGAGGAAAAAAAAGAGAAAGGCCAAAAAAAGAGAATGCCCAAAAAATGAGAGAAAAGGAGAGAAGGGACAATGTTACTATCCTTTTTCCACACTTGTGCTTCAAAGTAGCACCATGATCTTCATGATAGAGAGTCTCTTATTTTTGTCACTTTCATTTACTAGTGGGAAATTTTCATTATAGAACTTGGCTTGTATATTCCAACAATGGGCTTCCTCAAAATGCCCTAGGTTTTCGTGAGCAAGCAAGTGGGATGCACACCCACTAGTTTCTTTTGTTGAGCTTTCATACATTTATAGCTCTAGTGCATCCGTTGTATGGCAATCCCTACTCCTCTCATTGACATCAATTGACGGGCATCTCCATAGCCCGTTGATTAGCCGCGTCGATGTGAGACTTTCTCCTTTTTTCTCTTCTCCACATAACCTCCATCATCATATTCTGTTCCACCTATAGTGCTATGTCCATGGCTCGCGCTCATGTATTGTGTGAAAGTTGAAAAAGTTTGAGAATACTAAAGTATGAGACAATTTCTTGGCCTGTCATCAGGGTTGTGCATGATTTGAGCATTTTGTGTAACGAAGATGGAGCATAACCAAACTATATGATTTTGTAGGGATGAACTTTCTATGGCCATGTTATTTTGAGAAGACATGATTACTTCATTACTATGCTTGAAGTATTATTATTTTTATGTCAATATTGAACTTTTGTCTTGAATCTTCCGGATCTAAACATTCATGCCACAATAAAGAAAATTACATTTAAAATTATGTTAGGTAGCATTCCACATCAAAAATTCTGTTTTTATCATTTACCTACTCGAGGACGAGCAGGAATTAAGCTTGGGGATGCTGATACTTCCCCAACGTATCTATAATTTTTGATTGTTCCATGCTATTATATTATCTGTTTTGGATGTTTAATGGGCTTTAATATGCTCTTTTATATTATTTTTGGGACTAACCTATTAACCGGAGGCCCAGTGCCAGTTTCTGTTTTTTTGCCTATTTCAGTGTTTCGTAGAAAAGGAATATCAAACGGAATCCAAACGGAACGAAACCTTTGCGAGGATCTTTCTTGGAACAAGAGCAATCCAGGAGACTTAGAGTGGAAGTCAAAGACGCAACGAGGTGGCCACGAGGCAAGAGGGCGTGCCCAGGGTGGTAGGCGGGCCCCCCACCCTCGTGGGCCCCTCGTAGCTCCACCGATGTACTTCTTTCGCCTATATATACCCTTGTACCCTAAAAACATCCAGGAGAACCACGAAACCACTTTTCCACCGCCGCAACCTTCTGTACCCATGAGATACCATCTTGGGGCCTTTTCCGGCGCTCGGCCAGAGGGGAAATCGATCATGGAGGGCTTCTACATCAACACCATAACCTCTCCGATGATGTGTGAGTAGTTTACCACAGACCTTCGGGTCCATAGTTATTAGCTAGATGGCTTCTTCTCTCTCTTTGGTTCTCAATACAAAGTTCTCCTCGATGTTCTTGGAGATCTATTTGATGTAATATTCTTTTGCGGTGTGCTTGCCGAGATCTGATGAATTGTAGATTTATGATCAAGTTTATCTATGAACAATATTCGGTTCTTCTCTGAATTCTTATATGCATGATTTGTTATCTTTCCAAGTCTCTTCGAATTATCGGTTTAGTTTGGCCTACTAGATTGATCTTTCTTGCAATGGGAGAAGTGCATAGCTTTGGGTTCAATCTTGCGGTGTCCTTTCCCAGTGACAGCAGGGGCAGCAAGGCACGTATTGTATTGTTGCCATCGAGGATAAAAAGATGGGGTTTATATCATATTGCTTAAGTTTATCCCTCTACATCATGTCATCTTGCCTAATGCATTACTCTGTTCTTATGAACTTAATACTCTAGATGCATGCGGGATAGCGGTCAATGTGTGGAGTAATAGTAGTAGATGCAGAATCATTTCGGTCTACTTGACACGGACGTGATGCCTATATTCACGATCATGCCTAGACATTCTCATAACTATGTGCTTTTCTATCAATTGCTCGGCAGTAATTTGTTCACCCACCGTAATATATGCTATCATGAGAGAAGCCACTAGTGAAACCTATGGCCCATGGGTCTACTCTACATCATATAAGTTTCCGATCTATAATTCTAGTTTACTATTTATTTTATTTTGCAATCTTTACTTTCCAATCTATATAACAAAAATATTTATCTTATTATCTTTATCAGATCTCACTTTTGCAAGTGGCCGTGAAGGGATTGACAACCCCTTTATCGCGTTGGTTGCAAGGTTCTTATTTGTTTGTGTAGGTACAAGGGACTTGCGTGTGGCCTCCTACTGGATTGATACCTTGGTTCTCAAAAACTGAGGGAAATACTTACGCTACTTTGCTGCACCACCCTTTCCTCTTCAAGGGAAAACCAACGCATGCTCAAGAGGTAGCAACCCGTAAATGAGTTCCATGGGGATAACCACTTTTGCCCCATAGACTAGGGAGAAGGGAGTCTGTCCGGTAGCTCGATTTGGTGTTGTTCTGAGGGACCAGAGAACTACCGGCAGCTCATCGATCCACCGCCTATCGTGCTTATGTAGCGTATCAAAGGTTCTTGTCTTGAGTCCTCGCAGCACTTCAGTGTTCGCCCTCTCATCTTGTCCATTGTTTCTGGGATGTGCAACAGAGGCAAATGATATCTTGCTTCCGAGGGCGTGAACATATTGCATGAAGGTGCGGCTCGTGAACTGGGTGTCATTGTCGGTAATGATCCTTGCCGGGACTCCAAAACGGCACACCAATTCCTTCAATTACTTGATAGCTAACTGAGCAGTCACCTTTCTCATGGCAGCTACTTCTGGCCACTTTGTAAACTTGTCAATAGCAACGAACAAGAATTCAAAGTCCCCGACAGCTCGAGAGAAAGGGCCTAGGATATCGAGCCCCCTGACCGAAAACGGCGATGACAAAGGGATTGTCTGAAGAGCTTGTGCAGGTAGGTGGATGTTTTTGGAATGGAACTGGCAGGCTTCACATTTGGTGACTAGCTCGACCGCATCTTCGAGGGCTGTGGGCAAATAGAATCCTTGCCGGAATGCTTTCCCGACTAATGCCCTTGATCCAATGTGGGAGCCGCACATGCCTTTGTGTATTTCCGCCAGCAGTTCCTTTCCTTCTTCTCAACAGATGCACTTCAATTTCACACCATTGGGCTTTCTTCTGTAGAGTGTCATTGACAAACTGATACATACTGGCCCTCCGGGCTACTCTTTTGGCTTCATCTTGGTCATCAGGAAGTTCTCCGGTTTGGAGGAAATGGACTATGTGCCTTGCCCAAGTTGGAGCCTGATGCTCGGCAACAAGGACTAGCGGCACCTCCTCATCTGCGGGGGCATGTTCCTCGTTTGCGGGGACCATTGGCCCGGCTGGAGGGTGCGGTCCGGCAAGTGATGGGGAGCTGTTTCTGGCAGGGTCCCTGCCAGGAGCCCCGGGAGGCTCTACCGGGAGAGGCTTACAGGAGTCCATCTTCCTCCTTTTCCGGGCCATTGTTGCTGGGGATACGGAGGGCTGAGTAAGATGGAGAACAAAAGTTCCTGGTTCCATAGGAAGCTTCTGCGCAACACACTTTGACAGATTATCAGCTATGCTGTTTTCCGCACGGGGTACATTCTCTGTTTGCAATCCATCAAAGCGCTCCTCCAATCTTCTCACTTCCTCAACATATGCCTCCATCAATGGACTTTGGTAATCCTTGTTGACTTGTCTCACCACAAGCTGTGAATCTCCTCGAATGAGAAGCTTCTTGATTCCCAGTTCTGCGGCAATCCTGAGCCCGGCAAGGAGCCCTTCATACTCTGCTGTATTGTTGGTTACCTCCTCCCGGGCAAAATGCATCTGGATGACGTACTTCAGGTGCTCCCTTGTAGGAGCAATGATAAGCACACCAGCCCCTGCACCTTGTAGGGAGAAGGCTCCATCAAACTACATAATCCATTCTTGGGGTGCTTCCTTGCCGGGGATAACTGTCTCCAGCATTTCTTCATCAGGGGTTGGCGTCCTTTCTACAATAAACTCTGCCAATGCCCTGCTCTGAATTGTTCATGTGCTTTCAAACTTCAGGCCAAAGCTGGATAACTCCAAAGCCCACTCCACTACTCTTCCAATAGCCTCAGGGTTTTGGAGTATCCTTTGCAATGGGAAGCGGGTGACAACCGTCATCTCATGGGCTTGGAAGTAGTGATGCAGTTTCCTTGAGGCCATGATGAGGCCAAAAATCAACTTTTGCACACCAGAGTACCTTGATCGAGCCCCCTGTAATAGAGAGCTGACGAAGTAGACTGGGCGGTACACCACTTTCTTCCTTGCCGCATCCTTGGGGTTGTTCCCGCTGTCGTGCTCTTCTCTGTGCTGATCCTCTTCCGGTCCTGTCGGGCCTTGTTCTCCCTCTAATTCCTCTACTTCCCGCTGTGCTACTAGGGCTGCACTAACCACATGATTAGTTGCCGCCAGGTACAACAGTAACGACTCTTGTGGTTTAGGGGCAACTAAAGTGGGCACAGAGGACAAGTAGGCTTTCAACTCTTGCAAAGCTGCATCTGCTTCCAGGGTCCATTTCATGGACCCTGCCTTCTTCAGGATATTGAAGAACGGCAGGGCACGCTTGGCAGACTTGGAGATGAATCTTCTAAGCGCGGCAACGCATCCTGTCAAACGCCTCACATCCTTGACTGTCTTGGGTTCCGGGATCTGCTCGATAGCCTTGATCTTGTCGGGGTTGGCTTTGATCCCACGATGGGATACAAAGAACCCAAGAAGCTTGCTGGAGGGAATGCCAAACACACATTTCTCCGGATTCAGCTTCAAGTTGATCTTGCGCAGATTAACAAACATCTCTTCTAAATCCTGGATGAGGGTTGATCTGTCCTTGGTCTTGACCACAATATCATCTGTATAAGCCTCAATGTTTCTGTGCAACTGTGGCTCAAAACCAATCCGGACTGATCTTGCAAAAGTGGACCCGACACTCTTTAATCCGAATGGCATGCAGACAAAACAGTACGTACGACATGGGGTGATGAACGAGGTCTTCTCTTCGTCTTCTTTGGACATGAAGATTTGATGATACCCATAATATGCATCCAAAAAGGAGAGAAAATCACAACCTGAAGTGGAGTCCACAATCTGGTCGATGCGCGGCAAAGGATATGGGTCCTTCGGGCAAGCCTTGTCGAGATCTTTGAAATCTATGCAAAGCCTCCATTTCCCGTTAGCCTTGCAAACAACCATTGGGTTTGCTAACCATGTTGGATGCAACACTCCTCTGACCAGACCAGCTGGCTCAAGCTTCTTAATCTCCTCTTCAATGAACTACTGCCTCTCCAAGGCCTGCTTTCGAACCTTCTGCTTGACAGGTCGGGCATGCGGGCAGACAACAAGATGTTGCTCGATTACCTCCCTGGGAACACCTGGGATATCAGATGGTTGCCAGGCAAACACATCGATATTCGCTCGCAGGAAGGCAATGAGCGTGCTTTCCTATTTGTCATCAAGGGTGCCGCTGATAGTGAAGGTACCATCAATGCCAGCCAGCCCTGTCGGGACCTTCTTCACATGTGGCGTAGCAACCTTGGATCTCTTGCTGTTGGAATTCTCAGGCAAGTTATCGACAGGTGCAGTGCACTCCGAAGAGGTATGCTTCCTGGATTCCTTGCTAGTGTCTCTGCTTTCCTTCTTCTTTCCTCTGTTCTCCTTGGCGGGAATTATTGTTGCCGCTGCCTCTGCCGTGACCGCGTCCCGGTACATCTTTTCCACGCAAATGATTGCGTCCTTCTCATCTAACGGAATGGAAATGATTCCTACCGGCCCTGGCATCTTCAAGGTATTGTAGGCATAATGGGATGCCGCCATGAACTTTGCCAGAGCTGGGCGTCCAAGAATCCCATTGTACGGCAGGGGGAGGTCGACCACATCAAACAGAACCTTCTCAGTCCGATAGTTCAGTTCTCCCTCAAATGTCACGGGCAACGTGATCTTTCCCTTAGGATCACTCCTGCCAGGATTAATTCCTTGAAACATTCTCGTGATCTTTAGCTCTTCCTCTGCTATATGAAGTTTGCTAATGACCTTAGGGGAAATCAGATTCAGCCCGGCCCCGCCGTCAACCAACATCTTTGTGACCTTGAGGTTGCGAACTGTTGGAGAGACAAACAATGGCAAACATCCTACCACAATGGTGCGGTCAGGATGGTCCTCTTTGTCAAAGATGATGGGCGTGCGTGGCCATTTGAGCGGCTTCCCAGCTTCTGCTGCTGGCTCAACGGCATTGACCTCGTGTGCCCACCATTTAAGTTGGTGGTGAGAGGAGTGGAGGGATGCACCCCCGTCAATGCACAAGGCGTTAGTGGCCTTCTGGAAGTCCTGCTCACTGGTTTCCTCTTCATCCCCTCCATCACTCTCATCATTGCAAACTTCCTTCTCTTGACCCCTGGCGGGTTTTCCTTGGTTCCGAAAGGGCTTGCCGGGGCGATTTGTTTCACCGCCTCGGCCCTTCCCGCCAGCGTTGTTCTGACCTTTTTCCTTATAACGCTTCTCATATTCTGTTCTATGCCTCTTGACGAGCTGCTCAACCTAATGACACTCTTAAAGATCGTGGCCCTTGGTCTGATGGATCTTGCAGTACGGCCCATCGCCTTTCCCAGCCTTCTTGGCAGCCGCAGCCTCCCGGCAGTAAGCACAAATGGCAGCTTCCTTGCCAGGGGCAACGGCCTTATCCTTCTTGCCGGTAGTAAGTGCGCCCGATCCTTCGACAGTCATCACTGCCTTATCCTTGCGCCTCTTGCTGTGCTTCCTGCTCTTCTTCTGACTGTTGGATTCATCGTCACCCTCTGATTTGATTATGATGCAATCCTCTTCTCCGGGAAGTTTCCTTCCCTCCTCCATCCAAGCACACTTGTACACCAAGGTGTAAAGCTCCTTCACAGTCTTGCGCAACTGCACGTTCATCTTGGAACGAATCCTACGGTTGTGCACATATGAGTGGAAGGCAGCTATCACAGCCGTTGGATGGATATTTGGGATATTCCGGTGGACTCTGCTGAATCTCTATGAATACTTACGAAGAGTTTCTCCTTCTTTCTATTGGAGAAGCTGCAAGTCACTGGGCCACCCTGTTTCTTGATGGCCGCCACTGAAGGCGCCAATGAACTCATGGCACAGGCCAGCCCATGAGGAAATGGAGTTCTCCAGCAAGTGCATCAGCCAAGACCTCACATTGGACATGAGTGCCAAAGGGAAGTAGTTGGCAAACACCTTCTCGTCTCTTCGTCCGGCAGCTTGAACAGCGATGGTGTAGATGCTCAAAAACTCTACCGGGTTTAGCCTCCCATCATACTTCTCGGGTATTTCTAGCTTGAACGTGCGAACGGATGGCCAACGGACTTGCCGCAGCTCATGAGTAAAGGCAGGGCACCCATCCTCGAAAGGAAGGCACCCGCCATCCTCGAGCACAGGCTCGTCGACGTCGGGACCATCGCACCCATTCGTGCGACGGTGGTCGTCGCGGCGTCGTTCAATGATGACGCGCGCGTATCCCCTCCGCCTGTTCTCCAGGGCTCGCCGTTGGCCTGGACATGCTCGAGGGTCAGAACAGGCCATCGAGACATCATCAGGTTCTTGATTCTGCCGCACCCGCGCTGGTTGCCACGGTGGGGACTGCACCATGGGGGTGGCCCCTTTCGTACGACTAGCAACGCGAGCCGTTGTCGTTGCTTGGGTAGGTCGCGGCGGGCCAGCTCGCTGTGAGCCCCCAGCCTCGGCGAAGCCAATCAAACTTTGGATGGTGGCTCTCCATTCATCCATCTGATCGGCCGCCCGAGAAAACCTCAGCAGCAGCTGGGCCCGCGCATGGACTCCGTAGAAGTGCTTGGCATTGTTGATGATGATGTAGACTGCACCGTCGTCCGGCACCTGACAGTGCCGGTGGCGACAGTGTCGCGCCCTCGCTGTTGCGAGCCGGCCACTTGGATGGTGCAGTGACGTGGTGAAGGCGCTTGAGGGCCAGTAGCTCCATTCGGCACAGTGGCTAGGTCAACCCGCTCCGGGGGTGGCATGCGCGCCGCGGTTGCACCCGTGGCGGGGGCGGCCGGAGGGTGGTGATTCGCCTCGGATCGGGAGCCACAACTGTGGTTGTGCCCTTCGGCAAGAGGAAGAGGTGCAGATGGAATGATCCCTTTGCTCGTACCTCGTGGAGCATGGCCACCGGCATGTGGCTGATGTTGCTCTCCTCCGGTGCCTCCCGCTCCTGCTTCGGCTGCGGGGGAGGTGGTGACAATGCCGCCTGCGCCGACTGCGTTTCCCGCCAGCACCCACATCCTTGTGCGCCTCCACGTCCTCCGCAGAGCACCGGGTTTCTTCTTGGGCGCCATAGCCGATGGCACCGTCGAAGATGAAGATGGCGATGAAGATGATGCGCTGCTCACGCTTTCAGGTTCACGCAAGTGATCCCCCTACCTGGTGCGCAAAAGATGTCGCGGGAAACTTTCGGATTTGGGGTTCCGCAGATCCTTAAGAGGTTCAAACTCTGGGGTGCGTGCGAAGAACTCATCCTCCCCAGTCTGCCTACTCGCTAATTTCACTGCCTAGCTCGACGAACTGGATGTAGAAGGGACACACCAGTTTATCCTGGTTCGGGCCACCTTGCGGTGTAATACCCTACTCCACCTTTGTGGTGAATTGCCTCGAGGGGCTGAGGATGAACTAGTACAATGGTAGAACAGCCTCAGGGGGTGACGTGTTCTTGTGCTCGAAGAGCTGGTGGGTGTGAGGATGATTTTAATGATCCCCCCTCTATGGTGGTGGCTAAGTCATATTTATAGTGGCCTTGGTCCTCTTCCCAAATGTAAGGCGGGAAGGGATCCCACAATGGCCAAATTTGAAGGGGGACAGCTAGTACATGATATCCTGACAAAAGCAGTCTTCGCCTGTGAAAAGCTTCTGGTCATGACGCCGCGGTGAGCTCGGCGATGACCTGTGTCCTACCGTCCTGGCAGTCTTGGTCTTCTTGCATCGAAATGGAAACCTTTGGCTCATTCCTCAGGACTCCGCGCCTGCGCCTTAGCGCATAAGAGGAAACTGGTACGCTGCACCCGCTGGCGCTCGCCTGGCCTCGATCGTTATGGCTCACGTCATCTGAACCTCGCGAGGTAAGCCTTGCATAGAAATCTCCGCTCCTCGGGAGCCAACCTGAGGAGGCCGTCCCTCGAGGAGGTCTTGGTGTCGTCCGCCTCGCGAGACTTGGCCCCTCGCGAGGGTCTTGGGTTGTTGATCCTGAAGCTGGGCCATACCAGGCCGCAGATGGAGCCACGTCATGGGCCGCAGGCAGGCAAGTCTGGGCACCCCCAGTCCGAGGACACCGACAGTAGCCCCCGGGCCCAAGGCGCGCTCGAACTTGGCTTCCAGGCGAAGCTAAGGGGCAAGTGCGGAGCATCATGGACCCTACCGCCTGCGGCCTCGGTTGACGCATGGCGATTCATGGGACGTGGGTGTCTCCGCTTCCCCATGCCGCCTTGGCAACTGTTCGACATGACGAGACTCTGCTACATGGAGAGGAAAACCATCATTGCGTGCGATCGTGGAGGCCGGCGGTTGGCCTCCTTCTGGCTATAAATGGGGAGAGGCCGGAGCCCCCTTTGCTCATTTCCATCTTGTCGCCACCCGCTCCTTCTTTCTCTTTGCAATAGCACCCATGGCACCGATCAGGAGGTTCTCCACAGTACAGAAAGGGGAAACCCCCCATGAGGAGCAGGGGCCGCTCCTGCCAAAGAAAAGGCTCAGCCGCCCCCGCGATGCCGGCGGGAGGCCAGAGGAGACGCGGCCTTGGTATGAGCGGCCTCCGCCCGGCTTCCCGCTTCCTCTGTACGCCCAAGCGCGAGGCTCCGGAGAGGGCGGCAGCGCCTCCCGCCGCGCGAGCCACGGCCGTGGCGGCCAGGCTGAGGTTGCACGGGCTGCCGGCCCGCGAACCCACGCCGAGGGCTCCTCGCGCGAGTTCGTGATGTGGGCGGCGATGCCTCCGCGCATGTGGATGCAGCTTCCGTGATTCTTCACCGAGGAGATGCCGCCGAGGGGGCCACTTGAGCTGTGGCTGCAGCACACCGGGTGCTGCAGTCTGGCCACGGTGGCGGAGGTCGAGGTTGTCCCCCCGGGCAAAAGCTTCATGACCCGAGGATGGGGTGAGGTCGCCCGCGCCTGCCGCGCGGAGGGGGCCCTCACCATCCACTTTGAGTATGACGACGCCTCCACATTATTCTTCAAGGTCTTCAACGAAGAGGGAAGCCGCTTGGAGTGTTGCCCTGGGGGAAGCAGCCTGCGTGGCGCGGCTGCGGGTGCCGAGCCCGCCTCCGGTCCTGCCGACAACTCCTCCTCCAGCAGCGACGACTCCTGGGAGTCCAGCGGCTCGCCCGAGCCTCGTAATTCTCCGGAGTCGAGTGACGATAGCTACGTGCCACCGAGCTCTTGCTGTGCCGGGAGAGTGGCAGCGGCATCCGCTCGGCGTCGTCCATGATGCCCAGCAGCCAGGGCTCCTTGAAGTTTTCTTCTTTTGTTTCCCTGTGAGGAATCGAGACAAACCCCGTGGGGTATGTAAAGAACTTGTAATGCTTTTGCCCCAATGTTTACCATCCCTAGTATGAGTTTTCAATTGTGTGTCTCGCTTCGGCATTGCTCCCCCCTTTTGTCCTCGCAGTCGCTTAGTGCTCTACGCTGGCAGGTCCCAGTCCCTAGGCAGGCTTCGGCCATTGCTAGTATGCCAGGTCACGATGTCGTGGTCAAGGCCAGGAGGTGAGCGGCCCGAGGTCCGGTAAGAGCTCCTGAGGCGCGATACTCAAGAGGTCCCCCTTAGCGTGCAAGCAGCTTCCCGAAGGCCGAAAAGGAAAGCGGCAGTGCCGGAGCGAGATTGCGAGAGACGAGAATCCTGGGCAATGGGTTTATGCTAATACGCATAGGCGCCTTATCTTAATGAGCATGAGGTGATTCCTTCGCGCGGCGCTTGATTGTGCTTTAGTGGTGATGCTGCAAGGTGGGGCTCACGCCGGCCTCCCCTTTCCATGCTCTTCTAAATGCTTTATGTCCTCAGGTCCCGACCTTCGAGTGAGGCTCAGCCGCCGCTGGTATGCCAGGTCGCGATGCCGTGGTCAAGGCTAGGGGGTGAGAGCTGGGGAGTCAGTAGGACCTCCTGAGGCGCGATGCTCAGGAGCCCCCCCTTTAACGTGCAAGCGAATTGCATGGAAAGAGGGCGGCCGGCGGGGCCGCCTACAGCCAATCTCCAGGGATTCCCGTGGGTTAGTCCGAGAAGAGAGCATAACTCATGAGCGCGCCTGTTGTCCTGCCGCTGATCTTTTCGCGAGAAGATGAAGGCACTGAGGACCTGGTGACGTGACGTACGCAGAGCGGCCCGCGAGCCAGAGCCCAATCTCTCAGATTTGTTAGCGCTATAGGGACGGACCCGAGCACAAACGCCGTGCCAGCATGTGAGCCCCCATCGTGGGATGGGTAAGAGGTCGGTCAGCAACGCGAGAGACCGCGAAGGGTCATACAACAGGCGAGTGGGTGATAACATAAATCATGGCATGGATAGGGCAGAGCTAGTTCTGATCGATGCAAAACGATGCATGCCACAGGGACGGACTCACGTGGCCTGGTGATGATGCAGCCCGAGGGGCGCCGCTAACTGAATAAATCAGAAAATGTCACCTGACACCGTTGTTGAAGAGATGTTGGAGTAGCCGAAGACGCGTGTTGAAGGAGTCCCTCCTCACGAGCCACCTTGGCCTTGCGCGTCAGGAGGCTCTGGAGGCCCGGCAGGCTCGTGAAGGACCGTCGCCATCTCCGTCAGGACCGCCTGGTGCCTGGCCTCCTGAGCCGCCAGGACGCTCCGCATGTGGCGCTGGAAGGTAACAACACTGGTGCGCGTCGGTCCTAAACAAACGGTTGTTTTACCCCTTTCCGCGACGGCATTTGGAACCGTCGCCAAGTGAGTGTGTGCGATAGGGTGTCCTTCCCACACGACCGAGAAATCGTCGGGGATAGGCCCTCTTGGGACCCAGGCTGGGGCCGTGTGCGATCGGGTGAGGCATCGAAACCCAATCATTTCCGTAGGTATGTACATCCCACACGGTAATACGAGAAAATCATTTCCGTACGTATGTACATCCCACACGGTAATCCGAGAAAATCATTTTCGTAGGTATGTACATCCCACACGGTGAATCCCAGAAAACATTTCCGTTCGTATGTATATCACACACAGTCAATCCAAGGAATATGTTTCCGTTCTTATGTACATCCCACACAGTCAATCCAGGGAAAACGTTTCCGTTCGGATGTACTTCCCACACAGTTTTATGTATACGCTCGTGTAGGATTGGAAGTATGTCTAGAGGGGGGTGATTAGACTACTTGACCAAATAAAAATCTAGCCTTTTCCCAATTTTAGTTCTTGGCAGATTTTAGCAACTTAGCAGAAGTCAAGCAATCAACCTACACATGCAATTCTAAGAGTATAGGAGCGGAATGTAAAACAATTGCATATGAAGGTAAAGGGATGAGTTTGAAGGAGCAAACACAATGTTGACACGGAGATTTTTATCTTTGGTTCCGATAGGTGGTGCTATCGTACATCCACGTTGATGGAGACTTCAACCCACGAAGGGTAACGGTTGCGCGAGTCCACGGAGGGCTCCACCCACGAAGGGTCCACGAAGAAGCAACCTTGTCTATCCCGCCACGGCCATCGCCCATGAAGGACTTGCCTCACTCGGGTAGGTCTTCACGAAGTAGGCGATCTCCTTGCCCT
The DNA here is from genome assembly GCF_018294505.1 of Triticum aestivum. Taxonomy (NCBI): domain Eukaryota; kingdom Viridiplantae; phylum Streptophyta; class Magnoliopsida; order Poales; family Poaceae; genus Triticum; species Triticum aestivum. The sequence goes on from NC_057802.1 coordinate 267,150,648, forward strand.
TACAAACTCCTTGGTTCAACTCCACAGTCTTGACGGAGGCTCCCAAGTGACACCTAGCCAATCTAGGAGACACCACTCTCCAAGAAGTAACAAATGGTGTGTTGATGATGAACTCATTGCTCTTGTGCTTCAAATGATAGTCTCCCCAACACTCAACTCTCTCTCACAGGATTTGGATTTGGTAGAAAGAAGATTTGAGTGGAAAGCAACTTGGGGAAGGCTAGAGATCAAGATTCATGTGGTTTGAATGGAATATCTTGACCTCAACACAAGTGTAGGTGGTTCTCACTCAGAGAATATGTGTTGCAAGTGTAGGCATGTTCTGATGGCTCTCTCCACGAATGAGGAGTGGGTGGAGGGGTATATATAGCCTCCACACAAAATCTAACCGTTACACACCAATCACCAAACTCGGTGGTACCGAATCATGAAACTCGGTCGGACCAATTTAGTTCAAAATGTGAACGTTAGGATTCTCGGTGGGACCGACTGGATCAACTCGGTGGGACCGATGTCATTAGGGTTAGGGCATAACGTAATCTCGGTGAGACCGATTTTGGTAATAGTCAAACAGAGAGTTGGTCAGGAAAACTCGGTGGGATCGATTCGCTCATCTCGATTGGACCGAAACGTTAGAAAAGGGAAACAGAGAGTTTGCATTGCAATCTCGGTGGGACCGATCGATCATCTCGGTTTGACCGAAACTTTACGAAAAGGAAACAGAGAGTTTACAACCCCATCTCGGTGGGACTGAGATCCCTATCGGTGAGACCGAATTAATTAGGGTTTCTGGCAGTGGCTATGACAACTGAACTCGGTGGCTCCGGATATGAAATTTCGGTGGGGCCGAGTTGGACTTTTTGGTTTCGGACATATGTGGATATGAGAAAGTAGTGGAGGGTTTTGGAGCATATGACTAAGCATTTTGAGCAAGATCCTCATTAAGCAACACCTCATCCCTTCTTAATAGTATTGGCTTTTCCTATAGACTCAATGTGATCTTGGATCACTAAAATAGAAAATGTAGAGTCTTGTGCTTTGAGCTTGAGCCAATACTTTGTCCTAAGCATTTTGAAGTGTCCACTTTCTAATCCATGCCATGCCAATCAATGAGCTTTCCTGAAATGTTTATCTTGGAATAGCATTAGCTCAATGAGCTATATGTTGTTAGGAATTACCAAAACCACCCAGGGATAGTTGCACTTTCAATCTCCCCCTTTTTGGTAATTGATGACAACATATAGATCAAAGCTTCGACAAATGATAATAAGATTGAGGAAACATCGTCGCTTTGAGAAGTATGTGATAAGCAAGATCTCCCCCTAAATTTGTGCATTATTTAAGATTTTCTTTTGAATGCAAATGCACAATCGATTAGGATCATGGGTTACTCTTCCATGTCACATACATCTTGGTGGAGCGCCCAAAATGATAGAGATTAAAAACATGCACTCATCACCAAGCAAAGTGAATGATCATAATAGGATATAAGAGATAATATCATCCAATCAAGCATTAAGGGTAGCATATGATCAAACACATGATCAAACAAGTATCTCACAAGGACACAAAAAGTAGTATCACACAAGCACGCAATAAATTTTCAAACCAAACCAAATAAGTGCAAAGAGAGATAAAAAAACCAACACTCTCTCTCTCTCAAAGCCTATGATCTATACATTTTTCTGCCCCTTTGGCAACAAGTTACCAAAAAGTTTAAAAAGGTATAGTGCTAAACGACTCTCAGGCTTGATCTTCGGGAGGTGGTGTTGAGAGAACTCCAAGGACGAAGGCTTCTGATGAAGTAGCTGGAGCTGGTGGAGTAGCTGCTGGAGTTGGAACTGTAGCTGTAGCTGCTGGTGCTGATGTTGTAGCTCTGGTGTCGTCACTGGCACTGCAGCAGACCTCTGTCCTTTGGGCACTCTAGCAAATGCATCTGTGGTAGACTTGCCCTTCTTCTCCTCTGCTTCCTCCTGAAGTTGCTCAACTGAAGTTTGGATTTCAGTTACCTTGACATCAAGGTCATAGAATTTTGTCTCAATGATCCTTTCCAAGCTCTCCTGGTTCTTGGTCAGGGTGGCCAAGCCCTGCTCAATCCTCAAGTGGATTGGATCAGATATCCAAGCTGGTCTTGTTTGCTCTTCAAGAATACCTGAGATGCCTCTTCCACAGTTGGCATCTGGGCAGCATTCTCAGCCTTAGCCTTCTCTCTCTTTTCTTGTGCTTGCACAGATGATGGTTCATTCTCAGTCATCACAACTGTGTTGTCTTCAAATTCAGGGTAGATGGGTAGCTGCTCCTTATCCAAAATGTACTTGCCTTTGCCCATCTTTGAGTTGATGAGCTCCTGGATGTGTGGGGCATATCCACAACTTCTCTTCTGATCAGCTGCAGTCCTCTTAGATTGTTTTCACAATCAGGCTCATAACCTTGAACTTCTGTGGGACATCAAATATGTGCAGCAAGTTGATAGCATGTCCTCTGATCATCTTGTGATGACCTGACTTGGGTAGCAGTGTGTGCCTTAAGATCCAGTTGATTGTTGGCAAACCAGACAACAAGTAATGGACAGATCCAAACTTATGTGTATCCAAAGCAGCATCTGGGATCTCCTTGTACATGTTGGCCATAGAGTTGTGGTCTTTCTTCTTCTTTGCATAGATATCCAAGTCATCCTCATGTTCTTCAGGAGCATTGATCAATTGAGCCCATTCTTCAACTGTAGACTGGTACCTAGTACCCTCAGTCATCCACACAATCCTTCCATCTGGATAGAAGTGGGCAGTGGAGTAGAATTGCATAATGAGCTCATCATTCCACTTGGTGAACTTCTGAGCCACAAACTTATCAACTCCACATGCCTTGAAGCTGTCATATACACCAAGGAAGTGATCCTCATTCTCCTTGATAAATTCCAAGTCAACCCATCTCATGTCACACACTATGGGCTTCTTGTCAAGCAGAATTGTCTCATAGAAGTCCTGTTGTTCCTTAGTGTGAAATCTGTAGTCCACAGCAGTCCTTCTCCTGGTATCATATGGATCAGACTCTCTCCATAGTCTCAATCCTTAATCCTTCCTGATTTTCATGTTCTCTGCAACTGGGTGTGCATCATTGTGATCAGGGATATTGGGCTTCAACTTTCTCAACACAACATAATCATCATCTTCTTCTTCTTCAGCAGCTTGAGGCACTGGGGCCTTGTTTTTCTCCTCAGCAGGGATGTTCCTAGTGCTCCTCTTGGGTTTTGGCTTTGCAGCTGGAGCAGCGGCCTTGGGAGCAGCTTTGGGCTTAGATGGAGCAGCCCCTGATCTGATTGCATCTCCCATGAGCTTTTGAGCTTTGGGTGCTGGTGTAGCATCCTCTTCCTCTTCTTCAGAATCTCTCATCATTGGTGGCTTCCCAATAACTCTGGAAATGGTCTTCTTGACCCTTTCTTTTCTCTTCTTGCCATCTCCAGTTTCCTTGGGTTCAAGAGTGAACTCCATTGTTTCACCTGTTGCAACTTTTCTTGCCTTAGACATGGGCTGTCTTCTTGCTGGCATCTTTGTTTTCAGACCTGGCTTAGTTGCAGCAGCTGAGACATACTCTTTCTTCAGCACTTTCTTCTTTGAAGTGGCTTCATCTTCAATAGCCACATAATCTTCATCTTCAGAGTCAGAAGTTCTCTTCTTTCTTGTCCTTGTGGCAGCCTTCGGCAGATTGCTTGGAGTGCTCCTGCTGCCATCATCATAGCTGCTAGAGGGACTAGTACCCTCACTCAACTGAAGTTGCTCTTCTGACTTGTTCTGGCTGTCACTTTGGTCAGACATCTTGCAGGCAAACTGTCAGCAGACCCTGTGAATAGGTTATAGATGAGGTAGAGTAGATGAGCATCACAAAGTATAGGAGTTTTTGCAAAACTGATGACTTAAAAACTTAGTTTTAGTTCTTCACAGAAAGCATTTCGGATCTACCGATTTGTAAACTCGGTGATACCGAAGCAGATTCTGGAACCTGAACTAGTGAACTCGGTCAGACCGAGTCACAGTTTGGTGGTACCAAGACTGCTAGGGTTTCACAGAGAATCGAACTCGGTCGCACAGATTTGCAATTTTCGGTCAGACCGAAAATGCATGTGCTCTGGCCTAAGCCAAAATCGGTGAGACCAATTTCTACAACTCGGTCGGTCCGAGATGAATTCGGCGGAGACCTAACCCTAAATTTTCAAATCAAAACTAATCTACGGGATGATTTCGCTGGACAGGATGATTTCAATCATGACAAGAATCATGGCAAAGCAATGTGCTAAGAATCGGAGTTAGGGATTAGCACAATGATCAAGTTCGTACCCTAGGTCGGCAACGAACTTGCTACGGCGGCAACGGCGGTGAAGATTTCCGTTGACGGCGGCGGAGACCAGCGGCGGGAGGTCGCTGGTGACAAGAGGACGATCCGGAGACCAGTGGAGGCAGAGTAGGTTACGCGCGGGCAAAGGGGTTCGGAGAAATTTCTAAAATTTGGCCCGGTGGTATATATAACCTGACCCTGTCGGTGTGACTGAGTGGAACGACTCGGTGGCACCGAGATGCAGAACTGCAAGCAGTTACTGCAACTCGGTGTGACCGAAAAGTTCTAATCGGTTGCACCAAGATTGAAAACCCTAGATCAACTTGGTGACTTGGTAGGACCGAAAAGGATGAATCGGTCAGACCGAGATGCACAAAGAGGTTTTGGAGTTTTAAGTCTATGACGAATCGGGATCTCCGAGTGCTCCTCACACAGAGTGGTTCGAATCTGACTTGATCAAACTTTGTGATGTAGCATGAATAGAGTTTGAGACGAGAAAAGCATAGATAGCTAGAGGGTGTTCTTAGGCATTCTTGTCCATCCATTTGGCAAAAAGAGAAAAAGCCAAACAATCAAAGCAACAAATGGATGTCCTCGAATGAGTAAAATATGCAACCAACATGCTCACACAATAAAATGGCAAATGAAATATGTGACAAAGCATGCACAAACATTCTAGCATCTATCAAGCAATTGGCGATGACTAGGTCATCTATATATGAGTATATTGACTTAGGAGTCAAATGAGAACACTTGATCATAGGTCATACTCATCGTTTAAGCACAAGTGGGGTTACCACTTTTACATAAAGCATTGTTGTGATCACACCATTAGAGTTGCTTTAGCTCATTGATTTGAGTAAAGCTCCCCCTAGATGTGATATCCCCCCTAAAAGGGATGAACTAACCTTGGGTTTTGTCGATGATGACTTCATGTAGGTGTTGAAGATGTAGATGCTCAATGTTGATGTAGATCATTCGGAGCAATCCTTTGGAGTGAGTTGCACTTTCAATACCTACACGGGTTAGTCCCACAAGGAACAAACAAGGATATCCATAGACATAGAGTGATGCATACACAAGATGATGTCCATGAAAGCATTAGGTTACCTTGTCCCTTGTCTTACCAACAAGAGGGTTTGTGACTCCTTGAACTAGTGCAAGATATGGAAGTTGTTTGCACTTGTCCTCGCCAAAATGATAAGAGTGAAGTATGTTGGCGGAGTCACCCTCAAGAACTCTCTAGTTCTTCTTCTTCGGGATCCACATCATCTTGATGGGAATCCTTGGAATCGTAGTTGTGCTTGATGAAGTAGAACTTGATGTAGTCTTGGGAACCCACTTGACCAAAGCCTTAGGTGCTTCTTCAAATGCATCAATTTCCTCTTGAAGCTTGTCCTTGCCTTTTTGCTTGTGGTCTTGTGGTGGAAGATCATCTTGAGCTTGTGTTCCTTTGAAAGAAGTAGGATCATACTTCTCTTGTTGAGGAACAAACTTCGTCTTGGGGTATTGATCTTCTTCCCACTCAACTCCATTGGCATTGAACTTTCGTTCAAAACCAACACCTTGATTCTTCCGGTGTCTTCCTTGCTTGCGCACAATTTCCTCAAATTGCTTACTTCCGGCAAGACTCTTGTAAACACCTTTCTCTATGATTCCCTTCAATAAGCTATTTTCTTGCTCAAGTGTAACTTGGCTAAGAGAATCATTAGTGGAATCAAGAGAACTACTAGAAGCAACAACATTGGATTTAGCATGATTGTTGTTACTACTAGATGAAGAATCTTTCTTGTTCTTGTTGCTAGATTTAACTTGTGGCATGTAAGTAGACAAGAGTAAACGCTTGGCAATGTAAGAAGAACTTTTCTTGCGAAGATCATCATTGATTGCCTTTAAAAACTCATGCTCTTGCTCAAGGTTGAGCTTTTCAAAGCGTAGCTTATCATGAGTCTTTAAAAGTTCTCGATGATTTTCCAAGGTAGTTTCATGAGCTAACTTAAGAGTGTTTAGTTCTTGAGTTAGACGCTCAATCTCCTTCTTATCATCATCATTCGTTTTATCTTGATTAGCATGATTAATTGACGTTTCATCATAGTTTTCATCACTAGAGTTGTCAACAAGTAAATCATCATCACCTAGCAAATCATCTTCATCACTATTGAAATCAACATACTCGGGATGTGTTACCTTTGGACCTTTGGCCATGAAGCATCTTCCAATTCCTTCATTTGGTGAGTCAAATATGTCGTAGGAGTTGGTTGACACAAGTGCTAGACCGGCAACACCTTCATCTTGAGTATATTCGGAGTCGGAGTGATAACTTCTTTCGGAGTGATTGTCGGAGTCGGAGCCGGATACCCATTCACCAACATGAGCTTGATGTCTTCTTTTTGTGTAGCTCCTTGATGACTTTTCCTTCCTTTCCGAATCCTTGCTTCTCCGAGAGGGTCTTCGTTCATAGCGATCATCTCTACTCCTCCTTTCTCTTAGTGGTGATTCTTCTCTTCTACTTCTTCTTTTGGGAGAATCTTCTCTTCTTTTGTAGGGGGCCGTACACTCATTGGAGTAGTGTCCGGGTCTTCCACAATTGTAACAATTTCGCTCACGACTAGAAGATCTTTTGTCATTGTAGGACCTTGACTTGGAGCTTCTTTCTTTGCTTCTACTCTTGTAGAACTTGTCTAAGTTCTTCACCATTAAGCTCAATTCTTCATTGAAGGTTTGCTTCTCACTTGATGATGTGGGAGTATCACACGAGGCTTTGTAAGCACCACTTGACTTGTTGTGAAGCTCTTCCTTATCCTTGAGTGACATCTCATGAGCAACAATTCTTCCAATGACTTCCGTTGGCTTGAGATATTTGTAATTGGGCATCATTTGGATCAATCTGCACACGGTATCATATTTTCCATCCAAGGCTCTTAGGATCTTCTTGATGATGAATATATCGGTCATCTCTTCACTTCCTAAGCCGGCAATCTCATTTGTGATGAGAGCAAGCCTAGAGTACATTTCAGCGACACCTTCACCATCCTTCATTTTGAACTTGTCAAGTTGACTTTGAAGCACATCCAATTTGGATTCCTTGACGGCGTCGGTACCTTCGTGCATATCAATCAAAGTATCCCATATTTCCTTTGCATTCTCTAGACGGCTGATTTTCTTGAATTCTTCGGGGCACAATCCATTGAAGAGAATATCACAAGCTTGAGCATTGTATTGTAGCATCTTCAACTCTTCCGCGGTAGCTTCACGGTTCGGTTCTCTCCTGTCAAAGAATTCACCTTGCAAGCCAATACACACAATAGCCCAAACGGCAGGGTTATGTCCAAGAATATGCATTTTCATCTTATGCTTCCAACTAGCAAAATTAGTACCATCAAAGTAAGGACCTCTACGGCGGTAATTTCCCTCGCTAGACGCCATATTCTCCTCGGTTGTGAAACCAAGGCTATGACCACCAAAAGCTATGGAAATCAAAGCAAATGGAGACCAAAGCTCTGATAGCACTTGTAGGATCGGAAGTATGTCTAGAGGGGGGTGATTAGACTACTTGACCAAATAAAAATCTAGCCTTTTCCCAATTTTAGTTCATGGCAGATTTTAGCAACTTAGCACAAGTCAAGCAATCAACCTACACATGCAATTCTAAGAGTATAGCAGCAGAATGTAAAACAATTGCATATGAAGGTAAAGGGATGAGTTTGAAGGAGCAAACGCAATGTTGACACGGAGATTTTTATCCGTGGTTCTGATAGGTGGTGCTATCGTACATCCACGTTGATGGATACTTCAACCCACGAAGGGTAACGGTTGCGCGAGTCCATGGAGGGCTCCACCCACGAAGGGCCCACGAAGAAGCAACCTTGTCTATCCCACCACGGCCATCGCCCATGAAGGACTTGCCTCACTCGGGTAGGTCTTCACGAAGTAGGCGATCTCCTTGCCCTTACAAACTCCTTGGTTCAACTCCACAATCTTGACGGAGGCTCCCAAGTGACACCTAGCCAATCTAGGAGACACCACTCTCCAAGAAGTAACAAATGGTGTGTTGATGATGAACTCCTTGCTCTTGTGCTTCAAATGATAGTCTCCCCAACACTCAACTCTCTCTCACAGGATTAGGATTTGGTAGAAAGAAGATTTGAGTGGAAAGCAACTTGGGGAAGGCTAGAGATCAAGATTCATGTGGTTGGAATGGAATATCTTGACCTCAACACAAGTGTAGGTGGTTCTCTCTCAGAAAATATGTGTTGGAAGTGTAGGCATGTTCTGATGGCTCTCTCCACGAATGAGGAGTGGGTGGAGGGGTATATATAGCCTCCACACAAAATCTAACCGTTACACACAAATCACCAAACTCTGTGGGACCGAATCATGAAACTCGGTCGGACCGATTTAGTTCAAAATGTGAACGTTAGGATTCTCGGTTGGACCGACTGGATCAACTCGATGGGACCGATGTCATTAGGGTTAGGGCATAACGTAATCTCGGTGAGACCGATTTTGGTAATAGTCAAACAGAGAGTTGGTCACGCAAACTCGGTGGGACCGATTCGCTCATCTCGGTTGGACCGAAATCTTACGAAAGGGAAACAGAGAGTTTGCATTTGCAATCTCGGTGGGACCGATCGCTCATCTCGGTTTGACCGAAACGTTACGAAAAGGAAACAGAGAGATTACAACCACATCTCGGTGGGACCGAGATCCCTATTAGTGAGACCGAATTGATTAGGGTTTCTGACAGTGGCTATGACAACTGAACTCGGTGGCTCCGGATATGAAATTTCGGTGGGGCCGAGTTGGACTTTTTGGTTTAGGACATATGTGGATATGAGAAAGTAGTGGAGGGTTTTGGAGCATATCACTAAGCATTTTGAGCAAGATCCTCATTAAGCAACACCTCATCCCTTCTTAATAGTATTGGCTTTTCCTATAGACTCAATGTGATCTTGGATCACTAAAATAGAAAATGTAGAGTCTTGTGCTTTGAGCTTGAGCCAATCCTTTGTCCTTAGCATTTTGAAGGGTCCACTTTCTAATCCATGCCATGCCAATCGTTGAGCTTTCCTGAAATGTTTATCTTGGAATAGCATTAGCTCAATGAGCTATATGTTGTTAGCAATTACCAAAACCACCCAGGGATAGTTGCACTTTCAGCTCATGTGTGAAAGGTGTAACTATCACACACGCTCTGCCTTGGTTAACTGTTTGCTTTCATTAACTACATCACACACAATTTGATGTAGAAAACTGTGTGGCATTGGGCTATCCATCGCAAGCGCTTTTACTGCTAGAACCGTTTGCAAAGGTCCATGACCGTCTGTTCTATTTTTATTTTTTCCTGTAATTTATTATTCTAATTGGAATTTTTTTAATACGAAATGTGCAATTCAAATTCTCGGCACAATGGTTCAACAACGAATCCATAAATAAAATTGCCAGTACAATATGTTTAGTAATTACAAGATTAGGCAGCAATTAACTATGATGAACCGCAATATTTAAAGGCGGTAAAGGTGAAGAGACAAGTGATCATTTTGACTGCCGATGGTGTTGAAGAAGCGGAATGCCCATAATGTGCCTTCCTGCATGCCATAGGCACGAACCACTTTTGTCCAACCCCTTGTGACGATCGCCTGCCCATCCTTCACTGCCTTCAGGAAGACTTCTAGAGCATTATCATGGTAGCATGAATTATATACTTTAACCTTAGTTGTGGAAACCACTGAAAAGAGAAAAATGTCAGATACTGAGGTCTAATAGAGTAACTTATTGTGGGCAGGGGGAAAAGGCAACACATTACTTACCATCCTAAAGTTCACTGTTGTCTTCAACAAAGTGTAAATAAAGAGCTTAATCCCAATCACCCGTTTCTTTCGCCTAACAATCTTTCTTTGTTTCCTCACTTGATGCTTGTTCATGAATATCTCATTGCCCCATACGCAAAAGGGATCAAAGCGTGGATCAGTACCCCTCATATATGTACCTACAAGCAACGAGTAAATGTTACAAGCTAAACTGAGATTGCACAAATGATGTAAAATACAACTACCTATGTTCTTAAGTACAAGTATTTTTTTTGAGATTTCAATATGAACTTCATACGGATGTATATAGAATTATAGATATAGTTCAGATTAGAATCTAGATTCACTCATTTTTCTCCTTATGTAGTCTATATTGGAATCTCAAAAAATACTTATAATTAGGAATAGATGGTGTATAAGACATGGGATGCGGCTAACCTCGACGGCAAACAACAGCATCGCCCATTGTAGCCCTGTGTAAGTACATGGAAAGCCAATGTTAAGTTGTTAACTACAACAGGGTTAACATCCACCAAAAATAGCAAATGGTAATAAAACGGCAGCATCTGTAGTGATATCTTCATTTTGAAAGAGTAGCACGGTAGCAAAGGGACGGATTAAAAAATGGATACAACTGTTAATTGCAACAGGCTTAACAACATCCTAATTCATGTTTTGTAAGTTTGTAGCCATTGAAATACAACTCTTTAAAAATGGATACAACTGTTAATTGCAACAGGCTTAATGGCCATTGAAACGGGTACTGATAAAAATGCAATTGGCAGAGTTAAACATCATAGGGCAGGTGCTGCCAGAGCAGATAATGGCCCAGTTGTCTATAAAAAGGTAGGGAAAATAGGTCTAACATGTTAGGCATGTTTACTACAACATGCTTAATACATCGACAGTACCAAAACATAGCCATTAATTGCAACTGGTATTGGTAAGATTGAACTGGTGGGTACATACTTGGTAAGTCCTGAGAGGTAGTTGCTGGGGCACTTCATCTTGGCAAGAGCCCGCCCAAAGTCAGCGGCGGCGGAGGCGAGCTGTTCCTCCGGGTCGAAGCGTGGATCAGTGCCACTGACATGTGTACCTACAGGCAACCAGTAAATGGTAGAAGTTAAACTACAATTGCACAAATGATGTGAAATACTGTAAGACATGCGATGCAGCTAACCTTGACGGCAAACAACAGCATCGGCCGTTATGACCATGCGTAAGTACATGGACAAGCATGTTAAGTACATCAGGGTTAGCATCCACCAAAAATAGCAAATGGGGCAGCATCTCTAGTATATCTTCATTGCGGAGAGTAGCATGGTAGCAAATGGACAGATTAAAAAATGGATACAACTGTTAATTGCAACAGGCTTAACAACATCCTAAGTCATGTTTTGTATGTTTGTAGCCATTGAAATGCAACTTTTAAAAATGGATTCAACTGTTAATTGCAACAGGCTTAATAGATATTGAAACCAGTACTGATAAAAATGCAATTGGCATAGTTAAACATCACAAGGCAGGTGCTGCCAGAGCAGAGAATGGCCAAGATGTCTATAAAAAGGTAGGGAAAGTAGCAAAAACGTGTTAGGCATGTTTACTAGAACATGCTTAATACATCAACCGTACAGAACAATAGCCATTAATTGCAACTGGTATTGGTAAGATTGAACTGGTGAGTATATACTTGGTAAGTCTTGAGAGGTAGTTGCTGGGCACTTCATCTTGGCCAGAGCTCGCCCAAAGTCGGCGACGGCAGAGGCGAGCTGTTCCTCCGGGTCGAAGTGTGGATCAGTGCCACTGACATGTGTACCTACAGGCAACCAGTAAATGGGTAGAAGTTAAACTGCAATTGCACAAATTATGTGAAATACTGTAAGACATGGGATGCAGCTCACCTCGACGGCAAACAAAAGCATCGGCTGTTATGACCCTGCATAAATACATGGACAGGCATGTTATGTGCAACAGGGTTAGCATCGACTAAAAATAGCAAATGGGCAGCATCTCTAGTGATATCCTGAGTCATGTATTGTAAGTTTGTTGCTGGTATTGGTGAAATTGAGCTGGACACGGTAATATTTGAACATCACACAATGTGTAGTACTGAAATAAACAAGGCACGAACATGCTTAATACATCAACCGTACAAATCATAGCCGTTGCAAGTGGTATTGGTAAGATTTAGCTGGTCAGATCTTACCTGTTAAGTCCTGGGGGTAGTCGCTGGGGGACTTCATCTGGGCCAGAGCTTGCACCATGTCGGCGGTGGCGGGGGAGGCGAGGTGTTCCTCCGGGTCAACACGCACAGCGGCCATCGCGCCATGGACCGCCATCAGCTCCTGGCGAGGGGGATTTGGAGGCATGAGGACGTTTCGCAGGCACCAGTTAAGCAATTAGGCCGGTGCGTGATAGAGATCGGTGGGTTACCTGACTGGATCGAGCAGAACGTAGATGTGGTTGAAGCTGTGGTTGCAGCAGCGGCGGTTTTAGATGCCGGTAGGGGGAGGCGCGAGGGAGGGGGATACTGAGGGGAAGGGGATGTGGTTGGAGGAATAAATTCTAAAATCGCGCGCCTAATGAAAATTTTGGTGCAAAATTTGAAACTTGGGCGGGGGAAACACACAACACAGACAAAGCGCGTAAAATACTCATGTGCGAGAAAAAAGAAAGTTGGCAGATCCCGTCTCCAAAAAAATGTACACGTGTACTTGATTTTTTCGGTCAATTGTACGCCTGGTTCATTAGGAAATATCGCACACGTAACTGACTTATGGGTCATTAACGCAAAAAAACGCAGACGGGTACGACATAGAAACCGTATGTTTTGTGATCTTCTAATGATTAACGCAAAAAATGCACACGGGCACACATGCTAATCAACGCTCAAAGCCCTCAAAGGATGCTCTTACCGACATTGTACGTTAATACTACAAACTTAAAGTACTACTACTGGTAATTTGCTCTAATACTACAAACTTAAACTACTTCTCACATGCTGCCATCAGGGCATGCTGGCCAGACGCCGGCGTTCTCCTTCCCGGCCTTGTATGCGGCAGCCCACCGTGCTTCGATCTTCGCCAAGCTCTCCTCACCACGGCGTGCGGCCTCTTTTTTCTTGCGGCGAAGGGACTCTCTTTTCTTGACTGCTTTCTGCCTTTTCCACACCTTCTGTGCGGCTTTGGCCGCCTCTAGATCCACCACCCATTCGGCCATGGCAGCCTCAAAGTCTGCCCATGTAACTGTCTGGCCGCCGGCGGTGATGAACTCGGCGCGGCGAGATGCCATCGCTTCCTTACTATGTGTGCGGTCGCGGGCGGCGAGGAATGTGGCGCGGTGTGATGCCATCGCTTCCTTACCAGTTACTGTGCACCGCGGTGCCATGGACGACGCCTGGACAGAGCTCTGGGACGGAGGGGCCGAGCAGCCGTACAGTGCGGTGGTATTCCAGAGCTCAACCACAAACGACAACAGAAATTTGGCTTCGCTTACAATTTCGCTCGTTCATTATCGCACACGGTTCATCTCCGTCGCTTCCGGAAATAGTGTGCGCTGAGCCTATTGTGTGTTGCGTTATGATTGGCTGGAACCCCAGCCACGCGGGTCGCACGTGCACACCGTTGGATGCACCGCGATCGAACGACAATCCATGTCCCTCACCTCACACCCATGCACCTGTAGCTGGATTGGATTTATATGCGCTAAATGCCTAGAAAATGCACATAATCCCCTAAATATGGTAAATGAGCCCGAAAAAATGCCAAATTTGAACACGGTGATTTGCAGGGTGTATGTTCGTCATAAAAAAACTCCAGGGCAAAGAACGAAGAAAATTTGGATTCCCCTTCAATCCTGAGGATTTCCCTTTCGAAAGCATGGAACTTCCTCGGTGATGGTTCGATTTATGAAGGACGTGCATGACAACATAAGCCAAACCTTCTCAAATTTTTACCAAGGCATGGTGAGGTCATACCATGGCACCATGCCAGGCGTCATGTTTTTTAAGCATTTATTTCATTTTTTTCTATAGTTGAAAACCCAACAAACAGACATTTGTGGTTGACTATCGCCACACATTTCATTGAAATATCTGACCATTCCTTGTAAAAGGCATGAGAATTTACTAAATGGCATGAGCATGGTTTTCTAGGCCGTTCTTATGGACCCTTTCATGCATCGATTGTTTGAACTTGAATTATGCGCATTAATGCCTAGGAAATGCACATAATCCCCTAAATATGGCAAATGAACCCGGAAAAGTGCCAAATTTGAACACGGTGATTTGTAGGTTGTATGTTCATCGTAGAAAAAAACTCGTGGACAAAGGACAAAGGAAATTTGGACCCCCCCCCTTCAATCTTGGTGATTTCCCCCTTGAAACCATGAAACTTCCTCGGTGATGGTTCGATTTATGAAAGGCGCGCATCACGACATAAGGAAAACATTCTCCAATTTTTACCAGGGCATGGTGAGGCCATACCATGGCACCACGCCCGGCATCATGTTTTCCAACCATGTGTTTCATTTTTTGTATAGTTCTTAACCGAGTAAACGATGCATTTATGGTTAACTATTGCCACATATTTCCTTGAAATATCTGCTCATTCCTTCTAAAAGGCATGAGAATGTTCTAAATAACACGAGCATGGTTTTCCATACCGTTCTTGTGCACCTTTTCATGCACCGATTGTTCGAATTTGAATTATGTCCATTACTGCCTAGAAAATGCACATAATCCCCTAAATATGGTAAATGAGCCCGGGAAAATGTCAAATTTGAAAACGTTGCATTTGAGGCGGTATGGTGATCATTGGAAAAAAACCGAATGACAAACTAGGATGGAAATTAGGATTCCCCTTCAATCTTGGGGATTTTCCCTCTCGAAAGCATGGAACTTCCTCGGTGATGGTTCTATTTATGAAGGGCGTGCATGATGACATAAGCCAAACCTTCTCAAATTTTTACCAGGGCATGGTGAGGTCATACCATGGCACCATGCTAGGCATCATGTTTGTTAACATTTATTTCATTTTTTTCTATAGTTGAAAACCCAACAAACAGACATTTGTGGTTGACTATTGCCACACATTTCATCGAAATATCTGTCCATTCCTTGTAAAAGGCATGAGAATTTACTAAATGGCACGAGCATGGTTTTCTAGGCCATTCTTGTGGACCCTTTCATGCATCGATTGTTTGAACTTGAATTATGTGCATTAATGCCTAGGAAATGCACATAATCCCCTAAATATGGCAAATGAACCCGAAAAAATGCCAAATTTGAACACGGTGATTAGCAGGTTGTATGCTCATCATAGAAAGAAACTCGTGGGCAAAGGACAAAGGAAATTTGGATCCACCTTCAATATTGGTGATTTCCCCCTCGAAACCATGAAACTTCCTCGTTTTGATGGTTCATTTTATGAAAGGCGCGCATCACGACATAAGGAAAACATTCTCCAATTTTTACCAAGGCATGGTGAGGCCATACCATGGCACCACACCAGGCGTCATGTTTTCCAACCATGTGTTTCATTTTTTGTATAGCACGAGCATGGTTTTCCAGACCGTTCTTGTGCACCTTTTCATGCACCGATTGTTCGAATTTGAATTATGTGCATAATTAATGCCTAGAAAATGCACACAATCCCCTAAATATGGTAAATGAGTTCGGAAAAATGTCAAATTTGAACACGTTGCATTTGAGGCGGTATGTTAATCGTTGGAAAAAAATTGAATGACAAACTAGGACGAAAATTAGGATTGCCCTTCAATCTTGGGGATTTTCCCTCTCGAAAGCATGGAACTTCCTTAATGATGGTTCGATTTATGAAGGGCGTGCATGATGACATAAGCCAAACCTTCTCAAATTTTTACCAGGGCATGGTGAGGTCATACCATGGCACCATGCCAGGCGTCATGTTTTTTAAGCATTTATTTCATTTTTTCTATAGTTGAAAACCCAACAAACAAACATTTGTGGTTGACTATTGCCACACATTTCATCGAATTATCTGTCCATTCCTTGTAAAAGGCATGAGAATTTACTAAATGCCACGAGCATGGTTTTCTTGGCCATTTTTGTGGACCCTTTCATGCATCGATTATTTGAACTTAAATTATGCGCATTAATGCCTAGGAAATGCACATAATCCCCTAAATATGGCAAATGAACCCGGAAAAGTGCCAAATTTGAACATGGTGATTTGCAGGTTGTATGCTCATCCTAGAAAAAACTCGTGGACAAAGGACAAAGGAAATTTGGATCCCCCTTCAATCTTGGTGATTTTCCCCTCCAAACTATGAAACTTCCTCGAATGATGGTTCGTTTTATGAAAGGCACGCATCACGAAATAAGGAAAACATTCTCCAATTTTTACCAGGGCATGGTGAGGCCATACCATTGAAGGAAATATGCCCTAGAGGCAATAATAAAGTATTATATATTTCCTTATATCATGATAAATGTTTATTATTCATGCTAGAATTGTATTAACCGGAAACATAATACATGTGTGAATACATAGACAAACAGAGTGTCACTAGTATGCCTCTACTTGACTAGCTCGTTAATCAAAGATGGTTATGTTTCCTAAGCCATAGACATGAGTTGTCATTTGATTAACAGGATCACCTCATTAGGAGAATGACGTGATTGACATGACCCATTCCGTTAGCTTAGCACCCGATCATTTAGTATGTTGCTATTGCTTTCTTCATGACTTATACATGTTCCTGTGACTATGAGATTATGCAACTCCCGTTTACCGAAGGAACACTTTGTGTGCTACCAAACATCACAACGTAACTGGGTGATTATAAAGGTGCTCTACAGGTGTCTCCAATGGTACTTGTTGGGTTGGCGTATTTCGAGATTAGGATTTGTCACTCCGATTGTCGGAGAGGTATCTCTGGGCCCACTCGGTAATGCACATCACTATAAGCCTTGCAAGCATTGTAACTAATGAGTTAGTTTCAAGATGATGTATTACGGAACGAGTAAAGAGACTTGCCGGTAACGAGATTGAACTAGGTATCGAGATACCGACGATCGAATCTCGGGCAAGTAACATACCAATGACAAAGGGAACAACGTATGTTGTTATGCGGTCTGACCGATAAAGATCTTCGTAGAATATGTGGGAGCCAATATGGGCATCCAGGTCCCGCTATTGGTTATTGACCGGAGAGGTGTCTCAGTCATGTCTACATAGTTCTCGAACCCAAAGGGTCCGCACGCTTAAAGTTACGATGACAGTTATATTATGAGTTTATATGTTTTGATGTACCGAAGGTTGTTCGGAGTCCCGGATGTGACCCCGGACATGATGAGGAGTCTCAAAATGGTCGAGACATAAAGATTGATATATTGGACGACTATATTCGGACACCGGAAGTGTTCCGGAGAAGTTTCGGATTAAACCGGAGTGCCGGAGGGTTACCGGAACCCCCCGGGGAAGTATTGGGCCTTGGTGGGCCTTGATGGGAGAGAGAGGGCAGTAGCCAGGAGGTGGCGCGCCCCCTCCCAAGGGGAGTCCTAGTTGGACTAGGAGAGGGGGGCGCAGCCCCCTTTCCCTCTCACTCTCCCTCTCTTTCCTTCCCCCGCTTCCTTCCTAGTAGGACTAGGAAAGGGGAGTCCTACTCCTACTAGGAGGAGGACTCCTCCTCTCTCCTTGGCGCGCCTAGGGCAGCCGGCCTCCCCCTTGCTCCTTTATATACGAGGGCAGGGGGGCACCTAAGCACACACTTGATATACGATATTTTAGCCGTGTGCGGTGCCCCCCTCCACCATATTACACCTCGATAATACCGTTGCGGAGCTTAGGCGAAGCCCTGCGTCGGTGGAACATCATCATCGTCACCACGCCGTTGTGCTGACGAAACTCTCCCTCAACACTCGGCTGGATCGGAGTTCGAGGGACGTCATCGAGCTGAACGTGTGTAGAACTTGGAGGTGCCGTACGTTCGGTACTTGATCGGTCGGATCGTGAAGACATACGACTACATCAACCGCGTTGTAATAACGCTTCCGCTGTCGGTCTACGAGGGTACGTAGACAACACTCTCCCCTCTCGTTGCTATGCATCACCATGATCTTGCGTGTGCGTAGGAATTTTTTTGAAATTACTATGTTCCCCAACAACCATGGCACCACACCGGGAGTCATGTTTCCAACCATGTGTTTCATTTTTTGTATAGCACGAGCATGGTTTTCCAGACCGTTCTTGTGCACCTTTTCATGCACCGATTGTTCGAATTTGAATTATGTGCATAATTAATGCCTAGAAAATGCACACAATCCCCTAAATATTGTAAATGAGTTCGAAAAAATGTCAAATTTGAACACGTTTCATTTGAGGCGGTATGTTGATCGTTGGAAAAAAATTGAATGACAAACTAGGGCGGAAATTTGGATTCCCCTTCAATCTTGGTGGTTTCCCTCTCGAAAGCATTGAACTTCCTCGGTGATGGTTCGATTTATGAAGGGCGTGCATGATGACATAAATCAAACCTTCTCAGCTTTTAACCAGGGCACAGTGAGGCCATACCATGGCACCATGCCAGCCGTCATGTTTTCAAGCACATATTTCATTGTTCTATAGTTGACAACCCAGTAAATGACGCATTTGTGGTTGACTATTGCCACGCATTCCATTGAAATCTCTGCCCATTCCTTGCAAAAGGCTTGAGAAATTACTAAATACCACGAGTATGGTTTTTCCAGACCGTTCTTGTGCACCCTTTCATGCACCAATTCTTTGAATTTGAATTACATGCATTAATGCCTACAAAAGTCACATAATCCCCTAAATATTGTAAATGAACCCGGAAAAGTGTCAAATTTGAACACGGTGATTAGCAGGGTTTATGTTCATCATAGAAAAACACTCATGGATGAAAGACAAAGGAAATTTGGATTCCCATTCAATCTCGGTGATTTACTATCGCACACGATTCATCTCCGTCGCCTCATGAACCGTGTGTGTTCACTCACACATGCAAAAGGAAAAGAAAACCCTCACCTACTTAGTCCCCACTCACTCGTCGCGGACTCCTCCGCAACTCTGCACCCTAAGCTGGCGGCTGTTGGCGGCGGGCGTAGGTCGTGCTCCAAACGGCACCGGATTTCGCCTCCACCGCTTTCCGCCGCCTATCTGCACCGACATTCTAGACTTTGGTCGACTGGGGTTTCCTGCAGGATTGGGACGGGGATTTTTCTCATGGAGAAGGTAATCAACTTAATTAGCGAAATATTCACTCATCTCTTATCGCAGTCCATCCGTCGCTGTTAATCAACTGGCGGAAATTGCCGTGGAATCATTTTTGTTCTAGCTGATTCGTGGGTGTTCATTCAAGTGTGGATAGTGCGAGCACAAATCGGGCAACTGTGGTCGTGGCCAGTTGGAAACGAAGTTCTATCTCACCATTCCGGATGACTTCAGGGAGCGCTCGGTATGTTCAATCTCAACCTACCACGGTCGACATGGCCTAAATTTGTGAACATATACCGTCTGTTGGTACATTATCTATATATTTGCATCAAATCTTTGTTACATTATCTAATTTTAATTCTATATTTTTGTACTTTGCTTGCATCTATATATGGATATGTTCTATGTTACTACCATATTGGCATCTTGCTTGGTTATTTCAATATATCTAATTTACGATCTTAATTTTCATTTCAAGCAGTACATCCCTTGCTTTGCAAGAACAGGAGTAGAAGGAAATCTCGGGCTTTACTTTGCTGATGACTCCTAGGATGTCATATTGACAACGCAACATGGATTTACAATGACGGTTAGCGTAAAAACTGATAAAGATGGTCACTCCTATTTTAATGCAGACCTTTGGAGAAAAATGTCTAAGTGTTATGAACTAAAAGCTGGCAATAAAATTCTAGTGCGTGCACCACAGCCTGGTCTAATTAACATGGATGTTTACTTCCCCAACGTCATCAGCCGATCAAAGTCTGATCAAGGTTAGTGTCCTTTCAACTTTCTCCATGCTGTCATATTACTATTTAAGCAACCAATTGATCACTATTTAAGCAACCAATTGTGATATTATATTCTGACTCCGTTCCTAGGCAGTAACAAATTCTGTTTACCAATTTATGTGCACTATATATTCTTCTGCCATGTTCTGAATAAATAATACCTTTCCACCTTTTAAGCAGGATATGTTGGATGCATAGTGAACGATCTGTATGTTAATAAGCGTACCAAATTTCACTTGAAGGACTTGAAGCATGTCATAAACTTTGTTGATAATCTGACAGAGATAGCACAGCATATGAATGCTGGATTTTGGATGGGATTAATTAGACCTATGGTGCACACACTGAACAAGACCAATTGTGTGCACAAAGCGCTGTTAAAAAGTCTTCTTTTAATGTTGATGCTCATAAACTATATATATCTTCAACGATATATTACAATTGTTTTTTATTCTACATGTCAACAGAAATTGCCCCCTGTAGCCGTTCCTGGATCGATTTCCCGGCGTGGTCGAATTACACTTGTGCCTGCTAATAACGCCAAAGTGATTGCAAGGTACTACATTTCCCGCAAAATGGAACCATTCAAATTAACAAGTTCTCGCTTCTCGTGGCAATGCATCCATATTGGAAAATTGGAGACACTGTTCTACTCCTACTCTACCAAGGCACATGAGGGCTCTTCCTTTTCATTGACGAGATGTCGAGTCGCCGTGATCTAGCTGCTTCCTGTGGATAGTTGTGGTTGTTGGCCCTCAGCCTCTTAAAATGTGCTAGCTATTACTATATATGTTAAGTATGTAGATATGGACCATATGGTTGTTGGCCCTTAGCCCCTTAAAATGTGATAGTTGTTACTATGTTAAGTATGTAGATATGGACCATATGGTTGTCAAAACCGTGTTACGAAGATCCTCCTTTTGTCGAATAGTGTAACCACTATATATATGTTACTCAAATGTTGTTACCCAAGTTCATAAATTTTCATGGAAAGTATTAGTATCGTACACAGTTCATTTAGTTTAAGCGTGTGCCCGATGTCCAGAAGGCATTTGCATATTAACTGTCCATTTTGCAAATTCACACACATGTTCACATAAGGAAACGTATGTGTAACATACTAATCATCGCACACGAGTACTCGCAGACGCATCGTGTGCGATACTCCTAGCCACCGCAAGCAACTAGTTTGCATTTTTCAAAGTTTTTTGTACACATAGAATCACACACGAAGTAACTGTATTGACCGTCTGTGTTGTAATTTCTCATCGCAAACAGTTCATCCGAGTCGGCTGTTTGCCACGTATCACACACATCTTGTTTACACAACTCATTTGTGTTCTTTTGGCTCATCGCAAACAGTTCATCCATGTGACCTGTATGCTGCATATCACACACATCTTGTTAAGTTGAACCGTTTCTGTTGTGTTCCCTAATCGAAAACAGTTCGTCCGAGTTAACCGTATGCCGTATATCGCACACACATTGATATGGCTGCCCGTTTATGTTGTTCTACCTCATCGCAAACAGTTCGAATGGATTAACTGTGTGTCCTGGATCACACACACATTGTTATGGCTGCCCGTTTCTGTTGTTCTGCCTCATCGCAGACAGTTTGAATGGATTAACCATATGCCCTGCATCGCACACGCAACTAAAATCTTAACCGTGTTTGATGCATCCATCATCGCAAACGTTTTGCACCTTTTCTAACGGTTTTTTTACACCACCATTTGTGATTATTGCATCGCACACAGTTTCGGCAAAGGGTCTCTGATCGTAGTGTCGCGTTAGCAGTCTCCTGCAGTAGTGCAACCGTGTTCGGCAGGCCGAAAGGCATGCGAATGTAGCTGTGAGGGGGGCCCTTGCACCGACCAACGCGCGATGGCCAGAAGCGCTCCTGAAATGTGGCCCTGTTGAGCCCAGGGATGTTGACGCAGGCGCGAACCTTGCTGTCCTCGCCAGGACAAGGAGCCGCGCTGGGTGGTGTGCGGCGATCGCCGCGCATGGCTCTCACCTCTTGAAGCTCCTTGGTTGCATTGGTGATGAACTCCTGAGCACCTGGCACCCCATGCCTTGTGCCCCCTGGCGGAAGCGCGCGCTGAAGCACGCCTCCACGTGGTGCCCGAGCGCCTCCCTCGTGACGTTGGCTAGGTCAAAGGTCCTCCAGAGGAGAGCCCCTGAGCCCAGCCTTAGAGGGGCGCCGGGCTTGCCTTCCTATGCGAGAGAGGGAGGCACCCCGTCCGTGGGCGCAGGTCCTGAGGTGGTGCCGCTGGAGACGCCGTTCTCCTGAGGCCCTTGGTGGAGCAGTTGCTTCTTCTTCTTGGGGACAGCCTCAGGAGGGTAGACGGTGTTTTCGTCGTCGGGGTTCTCGACTGCCGCAGCCTGGTAGGCGTGCTCGAGAGAGCACACTGCGTCCTTCTCCTCGCAGGCGATCGTGATGATGTCGCGGTTCCCTGGCATCTTGAGGACATTGTAACCATGATGAGTCACCGTGATGAACTTGGCCAGGGCTGGATACCCAAGGATGGCGTTGTACGTAAAGGTGGATGTGGGCGATGTCGAAGTCGATGAGATCAGTGCGGTAGTTGCCGTGCTTGCGGAAGGTGACAGGGAGGCGGATCTGCCCTATCGGGGTGGTGGAGCCGTCGGTTACTCCTGAGAAAGGCTTGGTGGGCTGCAGCTAGTCATAGGGAACTTGGAGGCGGTCAAACGTCTCGATGGAAAAAACGTTGAGCCCCGCACCACCATCGATGAGAGTCTTGGTGACGAGGACGTTGCTAATGATGGGCGAGCAGAGCATCGGGAGGGCACCAGCAGTTGCCGCGCACTTAAGCTAGTCGGTCGAGCTGAAGGTGATGGTGCACTTGGACCACCTAAGCGGTCACGTGGCCTCGAGCCTGGGGAGGGCCGCGTTCACTTCGCGGGAAAATTGCTTGAAGATGCGATGAGAGGCTAGGGCGTAAGCACCGCCCAGGATGCAGGCGATGGCATGAGGCTCCTGGAAGCCCCCAGTCCCCTCGTCCTGGTGGTGGTCGTCGTTCCTTCTTGGTGGTGGTGGCAGTGGAGGGAGGCCGGCGTTTCCTTGAGGACGATCCTCACGAGGCTGATCGTGCCACTCCTGGCGGGGGCCGCGGTCGTCCCAGCGTCCTCCTCCTCGACCTCCTCCGTGGCCGTAGCCTCCGTCATTGCGCTCGGGGCGACGATCGAGGCGCCCATCGCGGATGGCCCTGAGCTCCTGATAGTCATTGGTGTTGTGGCTGTGCACGTTGTGGAAGACGCAAAACGGGCGGCTGCCCTTGGATGACTCTGGGTGGTCGCAGCCGCGCTTCATCTCTGGCTCAGCCGCAAGCACTGTCGGCCCCTTGCGCTTCACGCCCTTGCCCTTGGCCTTCTTGTCTTCTGGGTCTGTCCCCGGGAGCTCCAGGAGGCAGAGGCGACCCTCCTCAGCTCTCGCGCACTTGGTTGACATGTTGAACATCTCCAGAGCTGTGCACAGGTCCTCGTGTATGGCGAGCTCTTCCTTCATCTTGACGTCGCGGACACCATCAGAAAACATTGAGATGATGGCCTCGTCCGAAACCTGGGGATCTTGAGGCGAACACTATTGAAGCGCTGGATGTACGTCTGCAGCGTCTCCCCTGGCTGCTGCTTGATGCGCCGCAGGTCACCCGCAGCCGGCGGGCAATCGCGAGTGCCCTAGAAGTTGGCGACGAAATGCTCACGCATCTCGCCCCAGGAGGAGATCGATCCCGCGGGCAGGTTCAGGAGCAATGAGCGTGCGCCATCTTTGAGGGCCATGGGAAACCAGTTTGCCATGACCTTCTCGTTGCCGTTGGCCGCCTTGATGCTCAGCTCGTAGAGCTGCAGGAACTCAGCAGGGTCGGGGGTGCCGTCGTAGCATGGAGGCAGGTCAGGCTTGAACTTCCCCGGCCAGACGACGCTGCGAAGCTCCGGAGTGATGGCACGGCAGCCCGCGGTAGTCACGGGAGCCCGTCGTGGAGGTGGAGCCTGATCTTGGTGCTCACGCGCCACCACCACAGGCGGCGCGCGGTCTTGACGTGGTGGTGCCGGGAGTGCAGGAGCATCTTCTTGCGGCCGCTGGACCTCCTGGCAGCTTTCTTCTTCACGCGCAGGCGCCCTTTGTGGCTGGTCACGCCGTGGGGCCGCGTGCCTTGGCCCGAGGGCGACGTCTTCTGGGGAAGGTGGAGGATGTGCTCCGTGGGCTACGTCGCCCGTAGCAGGCGGCGGGCGAGGCAGCGAGACGGACGGTGCAGGAGAGCCCCCAACGGCGCTGACTAGCTCGGCGATGCGGTCCAGCCAGTCTTCGTAGAATTCGTCGACGGGGTGGTAGCACAGGAGCTCGCGTGCCATGAGCAGCGCAGCCTACGCGTCCGCTGGCACGCGACGAGCATGAGATGACGAACGAGCCGGAGTCAGCAACGGGGTGGCCGTGCATCCATCATGCCGCACAAAGGGGTGCAGCGACGAAGCTTGCTGCTCGTGCCCCGCCGGGCCAGTGGCGGCGTTGGCGGCAGACAATGGAGAACGCCGGGGAGGCCCTCCAGCAGGCGCCATCTGGGCGACGCGAGCAGCGAGGGCGGTCTGATGCTCAGCACGGGCTCGATGGGCGTCAGCCATGGAAGCGGTGGAGCGGTGGTGTGTCGACCGGCAGAAGAGAGGCTCCGATGCACCCCTACCTGGCGCGCCAACTTTCGGATTTGGGGTTCCGCAGACCCTTAAGAGGTTTGAACTCTGGGGTGCGTGTGAAGAACTCGTCCTCCCCAGTCTGCCTACTCGTTAATCTCACTGCCTAGCTCGACAAACTGGATATAGAAGGGACACAACAGTTTATCCTAGTTCGGGCCACCTTGCGGTGTAATACGCTACTCCAGCTTTGTGGTGGATTGCCTCGAGGGGCTGAGGATGAACTAGTACAATGGTAGAACAACCTCAGGGGGTGAGGTGTTCTTATGCTCGATGAGCTCGTGGGTGTGAGGATGATCTGAATGATCCCCCCTCTATGGTGGTGGCTAAGTCCTATTTATAGTGGCCTTGGTCCTCTTCCCAAATGTAAGGCGGGAAGGGATCCCACAACAGCCAAATTTGAAGGGGGACAGCTAGTACATGCTATCCTGACAAAAGCAGTCTTCGCCTGCGAAAAGCTTCTGGTCGTGACGCTGCGGTGGGCCCGGCGATGACCTTCGTCCATCCGTCCTGGCGGTCTTGGTCTGGTTGCACCGAAATGGAAACCTTTGGTTGATTCATCGGGACTCCGTGCCTGTGCTTGCCTCCTTAGGGCAAAAGAGGAAACTGGTACACTGCGCCCGCCTGGCCTCGATCGTCATGGCTCACGTCATGTGAACCTCACAAGGTGAGCCTTGCATAGAAATCTCCGCTCCTCGGGAGCCAGCCTGAGGAGGTAGTCCCTCGAGGAGGTCTTTGTGTCATCCGCCTCGCAAGGTTTGGCCCCTCGCGAGGGTCTTGGGTTGTTGATCCTAAAGCTGGGCCATACTAGCCCGCCGATGGAGCCACGTCATGGGCCACAGGCAGGCAAGTCTGGGCACCCCCGGTCCCAGGGCACCGACAAAAACCACGGCCACCTATGGGACCAAGAGTCCCTTGCTGGTTCGGCGGGGGATGGCACGTTGCACAAAGAGCTTAGGAGCGTGGAACAACACGGCAGAGATCACATAGGCAGTTTTTACCCAAGTTCGGGCCGCCGCGAGGCGTAAAACTCTACTCCTGCTTTGGTGGATTGATGGTGGAAAAATGGTGGAGAGCGTAGCACACTTGCCCGGCAGGGTTGCGCCAGGGCGAAACGACTCCGCGCGTATGAATGTGCGAGGGGATGGACTCGCTAACCCTTTCTACGGTTGCCTTGGGCCTCCTTTTATAGATAAAGGGGTCACCACAGTGGCAAATTAGTCATCATGCACGGATAAGATAGCAAACAGTGCTATGATACCTAAGTCTGCAGGCTGACAGAGCGCATTAAAATGCGCCGCTTAACGTCACATCGCTGCTTGCCCGACAGGTCTTGCCGGGCTGTTTTGCCAGCTTCGCGCATTTTGACACGTCGCAGAACGGGTGTCACCTGTAGGTATTTCTTGTAGAATGTGACTGCCATGTGGCAAATAGCAACCACTTAGTCACTTTGGAGCTTGACACAGCATCGATCAACGACGTGCGTTGTGGTGAGGTGGTGGTGAGGTGGTTCTGCTCTCGTGAGTCCCGGCAAGCCCTGCCGGGACGGCTTGGAGGCTTGATACCGGGGGTGACCCCGGCCTTGCTAGGCTCACCTGCCCTGCAAGGGAGGCTTTTCCCTTAGTAGTATCTCGTTTCCTCTGGCCTGGCCTCGGTCCTTCTGTTCTGCATGCTGATCTCTTGAATAACTGATCTCTTGTGCATTGGTTGCAATCTTGTTCTCGTGCCTGTGCATAGTCTGGGCAACGGACCCAGGGTTTGTTGCACCGACACACCGCATCTACCATTACTGTAGCATGCCTTACCTGGCTCCGGTGGTTCGTTCTTGTCCTCCGCCTTTGTGCGCTCGCCGCGGCATCAATATCTGCCGTTGTGAACATGCTGAACAAATGAGAGGAATCTGGAGAGGACGGTACATGGAGAGGCGGACAGTCGGGACCCACCAGGTCTATGGCCGTACGCAAGCAAGTGCCTCATTGAAAAAATAGTTCCTCCTAATGCTATACTAGCGTTGGGTCCCACGGGTTTGTCAACATAGTTACATTTTGTTTTGAGGTGCTTCAATATAGTTACTAAAGGAGATAAATTTACAACGAAGCCGGGGAGCTGGCAGGTATCATTTACTATCAGTGGGCCAGCAAGTATCAGCTGGGTTGTGGGTTGTCCCGTCTAGGCTTTCTTTTTAAACATGCGCAGCCAACGACATGCCGATTTGTATTTTCTTCAGGGCCGTCATGTATCGACTGGCCTGTGGACCTCCCATCCTAGGTTTTATTTTACGTGAAACATCCGCAGCCCAACTTATGTATTTTTGAAGAAAACGCAGAGGTCTGTTCTATTTTTCTATATAAGAATAGGAATGCCAGGTCCAACTTATGTTTCCCTTCGAACTATATTATATATATTTATATTATTTTATATGTTATTATATATTATTGTTATTGTCATCATATATTTAATAGATACTTACATATATAAGAAAACAATATCCCACATCTTATTAACTTATAAAAATAATTTTTTCACAATAAAATCCTGGATTTTTTTACATTAAGGCAACGAAAATCCTGGTGATTGTGTACAAAAGCTAGGTAAGATTTAAGGACCAATGTAATAATAAAGCACTTATTATTTAAATATATTTATAACAACATGCTCAGCCCCTGTTAATTTTTTGATAACATTGCTGCGCCCAACCCAACATTATAATTAGAACCAGCCAGCAAAATCGTGTATTTCAAGAAAGTGCAAATGGGCTGTAATTTTTTTAGGAAAAAAATAAATGGGCCACATGGAAGCTACATTATTTGTTCAGTCAGCCAGCAAATTCGTGTATTTCGAGAAAGTGAAAATGGGCTGTAGTTAAAAAAAAATGGGCTGCATGGACGCTAAATTATTTGGTCACCCAGCCCAGCAAATGGACTGTAATTCTAAAAAAAAGGTCAAATGGACTATAAATTCTGAAAAAAGGGTTGAATACCTGCCACATTTTTGGAGGCTGAAATGTGGGCCAATAGGTCAAAGCCAACGCAAGTCGTTGTTAACTTAGTCAACAAATGATTCTGACATTGATAGCCATTGGATTTACATCCAATGACCGGCATCCATCTTCAATCTCTCGTCTTCTTCCTCCAGCACTGCCGGGACCACCTGCTCCCGCCTCCTGCTGCTAGCAGCTCTGCTTAGCACGCTTCGCTATGAAGCACTACCCCACCGCCGGCCAGGCCATCCCTCCACCACTCCACACCTCCTGTTCTTCTCCACCGACTGCCGAACCATGCCGCACCAGAACGAGTTAACCCTTGTACACGTCTCCATCTGTGACTCCACTCCGGTGTCTTCCCATCTCTGGCTCGTTGCTGTCTGGGGCCTCACCGTCATCCACCACCTTGGATGCGCTCGGCGCGGCGTGGTCCACGCACAGAAGAATGAATACTCCCCCTACTATCTGGGACCCCACCATAGTTGGAGGCTGACTTGTGGGCCTACTGACGCGGATGGAGGGCTTTGCCAACTTAGTCAATTTGAACGATTCTAGCTCCAATGACCGTACGATGTCCATCCAACGGCCGTATTGCTTCTTCAACCTCTGGTCTTCTTGCTCCAGCCGCCCAAACCAGCGCCGGTCGTGCTGGCTGCTCCTGCCTCCCGTGGCCGGCTCTGCTGCCGCGCAGGCTTGACCGCCCCACCCGACTCCAACCCCTGGCCAGGCCATCCCTCTACTCAGCCACACCCCCTGTTATTCTGCGGCGACGGCAGCCTCACACCGCAGCCGAATGAGTCAACCCTCATACTCCTCTCCGCGTGGGCATCGACTGTTGCGTCTTCCCTGGCTCCGAGTCGTCCCCTTCCTAGGCCTCGTCGTCGTCCACCGCCTTGGTGCTCTCGGTGCGGCGTGGTCAATGTGGTCAAGGAACGACTTCCATCGGAAGAGTATTGTACGTGGAGAGGCAGACAGCTGGGTCCACGGCCGCAGCAAGGAAGTGCCTCCTTATTACGCGCAAAATAATGATTCCTTCACGTGACAAGAGGGACCCACCGGACAGGCCACCGTATTTCATGAAAAAATATTTCCCCCCTGAATGCTGGGACCCACCAGCTACATCTTCGCACGCAAGGAAGTGCATCCATATTACAGGAAAAAAATATGGTTCTCCCTCTGACAGCTGGGACACACCAACTATATCTTCGCACGCAAGGAAGTGCCTCCTTATCTCCCTGACGGCTGGGACCCACCCGGTCGAACCGTACGTATGGTTGCCTGTCTGGTCGTGAACATGGACGTACATACTGGTCGATCGGTCTGTCTGTAGGCTGCATTGATGAACCGTGGCCGAGTAAGGAAGGGCATGTGTCGTAGTAGAGGCGCGGACGTAGCAGGTCACGCAGTCCCGTCAATATCGTATACACATATGTACAGCCAGGGTGCAAGAAAGTAAATACGGCCACGTACGTACATACAGGCGGGGTCTCGAATGCCTACTCGCGCATACATACGGCCAGGGCTCATGTACACGGAGAGGCAGCGGAGAGTAGCGATAGCATCCTATTCATCGGTAGCCAACCGGCTAGGTTGGAACGGAGAAATTGTGTCGTTTTCATCGGGAGGCAACGGAATGCATCTTGTTCATCGGGAGCCAACTGGCTTGGACAAAACAGCCGAAACGAGGCATGGCGCACCGCAGAACGGAGGAAACGGCCTTCTGTTCGACCTCCTACGGTCGAAACGGGAGCCTGTTCACGGGGAGGGATCTGGCGTACCGCAAAACAGAGGAAAAAGACTTCTCTTCGACCTCCTACGATCGAAATGGGGTCCTATTGATCGGGAAGGGTGTGGCGTACCGCAAAACAAAGGAAACGGACTTCTCTTCGACCTCCTACGGTCAAAACGGGGGTCCTGTTCAGCGGGAGGGGTGTGGCGTACCGCAAAACGGGACTCCATGGTCTACTGTCCATCCACCGTCTACTGCCTCGCTCCAGCCTCCACGGGCTACTATTCATCCACCATCAACATCCTCCAGCCTCCACCTGCAACTGTTCATCCATGACGTCTCCCTCCTGCCTCCACCAGCTACTGTTCATCCATGGGCTCCTATTCATCCAGCCTCCACTGGCTACTATTCAACCAACCCTCCATGGTCTACTGTTCATTGAGCCCTCCACTGGCTAATGTTCAACCAGCCCTCCACGGGGTCCTGTTCATCCACCCCCAACCGGCTCGATCGGGTCCTGTTCATCCAGCAGCAACGGCCTCTACTACCATGGGGTCTTGTTCATCCAACCCCCACCGGGAACTGTTCATCCAACCCCCAACAACGCTCACTGTTCATCAAGAGGCATCAGGTTCGATCGGCTTCAGTTAGCAGTAGTAGCGAAGGAATCGCTCGATCGGGTTCAGTTAAGAGCTAGGGATCGATCGATCGCTCGGGTTCAGTAACGCATAGCCAGTGCAATCGCTCGGGTTTAGTAGGCGAACGCCTCGCTTGGGTTCAGTTAGAGACCAATGCCTCGCACCCACGTGCGTACATGTCGAGAGAAATGCGCAATCCCCCGTCCATCACTCGGCCCCGACCAACCACCGTAACCGGGAACTCCCCGATATTTTCCTCGCCCTCGCTTCTACCATGGTTTTTTCATCACGGATGGCCAAAAGAATGTCATGTAGCTGCGTCTCCAGCCCGCCCAGGACGAAAAGCCCATTTTCTATCATGATTTTGTGTCATAGAAGTAGGAGCCCACCACATCTATGATGATACCAGGTTTTGTCACAATTATCATCATAGAAGTGTCATAAGCATAACATAATTTTTTTTCGTTCGGCCCAAAATGTCACGGATGTGTCTTTTTTTGTAGTGTAGTCCTCGCATCAATATCTTCGAGGTCACACCAATTTCCTCATTTTCAAAGTCTTTAAGAAAAGCATAAAGTCTTTTGATGAAGACATTCATTTTTGGGGGTCGACATTCTTCGAATTTATCAAACTCCTCAAAGACTTATTTGACCTGTGTACACTCACAAACAAATTAGTCCCTTAACCTATAAGTATTCAATACACCAAAATCACTAAGGGGCACTAGATGCACTTACACGTGGCAGCCCACTGGAGGGAAAATTACCTTTATCGACACCCGTCCTAATGGCATGTCAAGCTAATAGGAGGCAGATGAGCAAGCGGTGCGGCAACCTTTCCGGGGATCCTCCTCCTCATGACACCTAGCGATGCATTTAATGCATTTTGTCCTAACTAGCAGAGTTAGGTATGATACTTCTGTTTCTATCTAATGACCCTGTAAAGACCCTTTTGCCACTTTGGTAACCCACTAAGCTATAATAGGAGGGCCAGGACAACCTTTACAAGGGTTCAAACCCATTGCAACCTCACGTGTAGATATTCGCGCAGCTGCCCTCTCCTTGTGACTTGCCGGGAGAGAGCGCTCCGCGTGCTTGCACACATATCCATCAATAAACCAAGGCAGGGGTAGGGTTTTACGCTTCTCAGCAGCTTGAACCTGGGTAAAACCATCATGTCCCTCATTGTCTTGCTCCTTGCGTCATGTGCACCCCATCGGTGAACCAGCAAAGGGGTAGCCCTGCCCCATAGATTGCCGGCTCCACGCCGACAAGAAGGCTAGAAATCAAGGTTCAAATGGTAGGAATGTAATTTCTTGATCTCAACACATGAGTAGGTGGTTCTCTCTCAGAAAATTAGTAGTGGAAGTGTAGGCACATTCCAATGGCTCTCTTACTTAGTAAGAGGAGGGTGGAGGGATATATATAGCCTCCACATGAAATCCAACCGTTACACACGTTTGACCCAACTGAATGGCACCGATCAAAAATCTCGGTGGCGCCAACGGAACAACTTGGATGAACTGATGTGCAATGGCAAAGGCAGGCCTCGTTTCGGTGGCATCATCAACTCGGTAGGACCGAAGTGAATCAATAAGGGAACAGAAACTTTGACATGCCATCTCGGTGGAACAGATTGCAAAACTCCATGGGACCAAAATTATTGCAACAAGTTACAGAAGGTTTGGCAAGCCATCTCGGTGGGACCAATTACAAAATTCGGTGAGATTGAAATAATTGCAACTAGTTACAGAAGGTTGGGCAGGCCAAACGGATGGGAACGAGAACCATATCGGTGACTCCGATTTTTTAAGGTTTAGCAGAGGCAGTGTCTAGATGAACTCGGTGGGTCCGGATGAAGAATTTTTGGTGGTGCCGAGTTGGAATGTAGGGTTTTGGACATATTTGGATAGAGAAAGTGGTTGAGGGTTTTGCAGCAATATAACTAAGCACTTGAGCAAATAGATCATAATCAAAACCTCACCCCCTTTTTATAGTATTGTCTTTCCTATGGACTCAGTGTGATCTTGAATCACTTAGCAAAAAATGTAGAGTCTTGAGCTTTTGCCCATCCATGTCCTTAGCATTTTGAAGTGGGTCCACATTGTAGCGACCTGACCTCAGACGGTCAAGTCTCTGTGCTTAAGTGTCATCCCTGGATCGGTATGCTGACACACACAGTACTCGAGGATTTATAACAGAGGTAAATCACATGTATAAATGAACGTAAATACTATTACCTTAATCCAAATAGCGGAAGTGACAATAAGGTCATGGATTCCCATCAACACCAACGGCAAATTTGAGTGTAGAAATCGTAACCCTAACATATCACTTACTCGTCGTAAGATTTCTGCAACATGAGACGTTGCAGTCATATAGGTCCGTACATTGATTGTACTGGCAATTTCACACTGTAGAGCAATGCTGAATAATGGCTATCACTACATGCATATTTGGCTGGTGGAAAGCTCTAAGTTTGTTTTTGCATAAAGCCAATTTTTTTCCTACAACAAAGGAATATATTTTATTTAACTACAAAGTTGTTTTTGAAAATATTGAGAAGGTATATCCCCAACTCAATCCCAAAATAATAATCATTAACCCAATCGAATTAATTAAATAGAGTGTTGAGATCAACATGATAATCCAAGAACCAGATACTCAAGATGTCCATAACCGGGGACACGGCTAACCATGATTAGTTTGTACACTCTGCAGAGGTTTGCGCACTTTTCCCCTCAAGACTCGATCTCCTCCGTTTGATTTCTCGCACTACATGGTGTTTGAGAAACGGATGACCGACACACAGTCTTTCAGAAGCATTAACTCTTTACTCTGGGTAGACAGTACCACCTACATCCCCTACATCTGCTAGCCTGCCACTAAAAGAGGTCACGCAACATACTCAACTGTGCCAGAGCCCATAATGGCTTGTGGCTGCACACAAAAGTTTCTAGCATGAATAATCTTATGATCCCTTTGAGCCTGGGTGGCATTCCATAGGGTAATCACACGGCTACTCCAAAATTCCCTTAGGCAAGCACTGGGTTCTCCAGGTGCCCCTACCAATCCACCCTTATGTGTATTAAAGTAGCCACCTTAAGTTAAACCTTAGTTAACAATAATCTCTCATATCTTTCATGAATTCTCTCAAAACCAAAGCACGTTTACGAGCATAGCATAGCAGTAAGTATAACGTAGTAGTACCGAGGGGTTGAATGCAACACAATAGGTTCCTACCTCATCAACTACTTCCCAATACCCATATGTTCTTAAATCCTAACCATGCAATGTTTGAGGGTTGAAACTAATGCATAAAACTGGGTAATAAAGGGATATGATCAAAGTGTGAAATTGCCTTGTACCGTTGATGAAGATGATCCGCACTCATAACTCCTGATAGTTCTACTCGTCACACTCCGGTCAATCGATCATAAGCAAGCAATAGTAACCACACATAAGCAATCATGCAAAAGAATCAAAGAAAAGATCTCAGAAAACCTCGAAAACAAGTAATTAACTCTTGCAACAGAAAACAATTTCTAACAGTACCAAAATTAGGTGGATTTGGTCTTACCAGAAAGTTTAGGTCAAGAGCTTTGATTTGCAAAAAGAATCAATCAAATCGGAGTTACGAAACTCAAGTTATGAACAAAAGAAGTTTGAATTTGAATCTGAACAAATTTCGAAATTTGAAAATTTCAAAAATTTGATGTGACAGATTCACCGGATAGGTGAAAACAAGACGAAACTATAGGCGCTGGTTTCATCTAATTTGGATGAACGAGTAAAAAGTTATGGCTATTTGAAAAAATCATGGCCAAGCTGTTTTACGGAAGAAAAATAGCTATAGCTAAAAGAATTGTAGGTCTAATGTATAAATATAGAGACTGATTGATAATCTATTTATTCTACCGTACTAGTCTAGAAATAATAAACTCTGAAATTACAAAAAATACGAAGAAAAGAAAGATACCTTTATAAGGTAGAGAAAAGACAACTTCGGAGAGAGAAGACAACTTTCAGAAGTCCCGCTGGAGAGGAGAAAACTATTTTTTTTTCTGAATCTAGTCAAACCAAAATATTGATTTAACCCGAATCGAATGATTTTTGGAGGCTCTATGGGTCTATATTTATAGGTGGAAAAGAGGTTTAGAGATCAAAGGCTAGGCAATGTGGGACTAAACATATATGTACGCAGATGAAATTTGAAAAGGATCATGCGCATGGGCTAAAAGTTCGCCCTGGCCGCGCGCTGTAGTTTTTTTTTCTAACAAAATTCGGTCAAAGTGAAAATAATAATTATATGGCTGGCTGGGCCTGGCCCATGTAGGAGAGAAGAAAAATAAAATGATGAGGCGCCCGATGGCACTATGCAGCTCACGTGGGCGACTATTAGTTCCAGGCGCACGCGCAGTTTTGTTTTTTTAGTAAAACAGAAAAAAGAAAACTGAATAACGAAAATAAAAATAAAACTTTACATAGGCATATTATATATCAAAATTTTCAGAAAAAGATTTCCCAAATGATGGACATATTTTCAGCGGCAAATAAGTTCCACAAAAAATTAGATAAAGAAAACAGTGCTACTGGTTCAAATAAAATCATTTTAAAAATACCAAAATAAATTCAAATTTATTTCTCTCCAATTTTCTAATGTAGGGAATCATTTTACCCGATTTTGCATATATTTTATTTTTTGAGAAAAATAATTTTAATAAAAACCAAATAAACCCAAATTGAAAATAATTTCAATGTGACTTTGAATTTAATTCTTTTAAAACTTCAAACTCATATTTCATATGTTTTGAAGAAGTCATTTTATCTTCTCTCATGAAAATCATTGAGTTGCTTAAAGTTTATGAATTTGAAATATTTCCAAATGAAATTCAAATATTTTCAAAAACCCTTTTCATTTTAAATGGAAGAAGTCATATCATCTTCTCTCTAGGGTTTTGTATTTGAAAAGAATTTGAATTCATGGAGATCATAAATGCAAAAATGAAAGTTTGGGAAAGTCCTTTTATTCCCTCTCATTTAACTTTCCAAAGTTTCAATTTCACTCACTTTCAGTCAATCAATCACACAACAATCATACAATCAATCAAAACTATCTATTTAATATAACATTCCAAAATTTAGAATCTTCGGATGTTACAAACCTACCACCCTTAAAATGAATCTCGTCCTCGAGATTCGGAGAGGCTAGAAAGAAATAGGCTAGGTCTGGGGGTCTTCTCAAAATCCATCAATCGTCATAGGGGGTCTGGGGTGCTACCACCCTTAGAAGCATTGTTACGGTTCCATCAAAACTCATATACTCCATCCTTATTCTTGACAGTGTCGGTCTTCTCAGATTCTCGGGAAAAATTCCTTCTCTGGGCTCTTCCGGTAGTGGCATAACCTTTACCTCAATTCTTGTGTCCTTTTATCTTGGTAAGGTCCTTCTGAGACTGGGTCTTCTTAGCTGATAAGTCTGGTGCCAATACTAACTATCGATATCTCATGGTGGTCAACAATTTATGGTTTCTCCTGCAGGAAATGGGTCTGGGTCGAACCTCACCGTACATCCTACGATTGGCAACAGCTGCCTTGTACAAGGGAAACAATTGTCATACCTTTCTATGGTTTAAACAAGATTTGGGTCGTCGTCTCTCTACTATAGGTAAGTCACTCAGATTTACCATCCCATATAACAGAGACGAATAATAACAGTAAGTCGGTATGGTGATCAATCCATCCCGCAACCAAATCATTACCTTGTATATTGTTTAGCGAATCTCGCATTCTAACACTCGGTCATCCTCATAAGCATTGCAGAATTTCTCTTGTCGACGAACTAAGTTCGGATAATTCCATGTATTCTGCAATCCAAACAAACATCTATCGTTCCTTCACACTCTCAGGTTTTACGTTACTCCTAATAGATTGTCTGTCGATAAAATTGTAACTTCTTCCAGGGTTTTTCCTTTAGCAAGAGTGTGCTTGCTTCTTGGCAGGTCCTGGGGCCTGTGGGTTATGACCCATCTCATCACTTGTCAACCTTGAACTCATCATCGGGGCAAGTGTTCGTTATTCCAACATCCAACTTCCTGGCATTCTTAAATCCATCCAATTGTACTGTCTCTCTTCCTTCTATGGGTACCAAACTAAGACGTGATTACTCAGACTCCTCATGGAGTTACAATTTGCTCCATATTACCGACATTCTACCTCCTTTATATCCAATAGTACTTCATCCCTTCATATTCTTGGGATATCCCACATATCGAGATAAAACTCGTACTTATTTTGTCCAAAGTCCACCCCGTGGAATATCATTATCTTTTCCAGCGGTCAAGGGTCCTCTCAGTTACTACCACCCTTGAAATGCACAAACTCATTCATAGACCATATTTCTCATATCCTTGAAAATGGTCAAAATCTTTCTTCTTAGAGTTACAACTCACAATATCCAATCAGTACCAACGATGCTAATTTTATTGATTCTCCAAGGATTACAATCTCTTGCTTTTCCATTGCATGCCTCAACTCAACACCTCAATACAAAAGAATTGTTCCCCTATTACTACTCAACTATTTATCACAAGTCTCCTTCTCCTTGGGGCATTCTCTGGCAAAATGCCTGCTCCATTACAACTAAAACATATTACTTCTGACAAGTCTCGAGGTTTCCTTTTGGGCAACCGCTGAAGTAGTGCCCTGACTCCTTGCACCTGAAACAGGTGATATGACTCAGGTCCTTCCTGAAATCCAATCTATTTCTCTTCCTGGACTTTTCCGTGCCAATCAGGGCTTCCATTTCCTGTGGGTCATACTCTACTCCCTCTGTCAGGAATTCTACTAGATCCCCATTCCGACAATTCTTGGAGATGTGTCCTTCTTATCCACATGAATAGCATGACTTGGTGCAAGGTTTAATTGGTTCTTCTTTGGGTGTGTCCTCCACCTCTTCCTTCATCACATGTTCTTCTAAAATTTCCATAAGGGCTCCTTTCGTTGCTTCTTTCTTCTGTTGGATGGTTCGTTGTACTATAGGGTAAATGCGACACTGAGCTGGGTAGTGGGTAGTTCCTTCACTCAAGGAACAAGTAATCTGCCTAGTTGGGCATTCTTGAGCTGGGTGACTTTCTTCACAATGAGAGCATTCATCCTTGTGTTCTTTATGGTTGTGTCCTATTTCTCCACAGAGCTTGCAGGCATAAGGTTTCTTCTTATCATTTCCACGGCTTCAACTTCTGGGACACAAGCCGAGACTTTAGCAGAGTCAACTTAAATTCTTCCCAAGTGGTTACTCTTTGCCATCCATTGATGGTTTGGTACATCCTCCACCAAGTAGCAGCACCTCTTTCAAAGCACTGGAGAGGATGCTGGATCATATCCTTTCCGTCTATAGTGTTATTCTTCATGTGATCTTCCATGTTCTAAATCCATAGGTCCATCTCCAATTGAGTCACCAGTCCAGAATATATGAGTTCATCTCCATTCATCCTCTATTGGTTCCAAGGGTTTTGGGTTGAGATAAGAGAGATAGAGAGGGGGTACACACAATACACAATAGTTTGAAGAGACATATTTTATTTTGTGGCTGTCAGAAAAACATCATACAAATGACAGCTCACAATGGTCGCATCTAACATAAGTATATAATAGGGGTTTGGTCTTCTAAAGGTCAATAAATCTTCAAAGTCGCCAAACTCTTCAAGTCTTTTTCATGTCTTCGATGGCTTCTTCCGATCGTGCTTGCTGATCTTCTCAACTTCTTCTGCCAGGTCATTTCTGTTGACGCGAAGTTTCTCATGACGCCCTTTATTTTTCTGGAGATGCGCTCCAAACTTCTGGGTTTCAACATCCTTGGCATGAACCATGGTACTACTGCCCTTCAGTTCCTCACCAATCTCTGGTATCTCGAGGTTTTGCTCCTCCTGATGGGCTACTTTTCAGCTTCTGGTCCTGAGTTCTTCACGAAATGCTTTCTCGTTAAATACGGCTTCCTGAAGGTCCATCAAATTCTTCTTGATGTAACACTCCAGATCCTGGCAATACACCAACTAAGGTTAAAACTTCATCTTTTTGCTGATAGGTGCTCCATCAGCCTTCTACCATCCAATCCTTCCGAAGAAATGCAGGCTTAACTCAGCACGGTGACCATAGCAATAGCGGTGATAACATCATGGATAGCCGTATTTCTACTCTTGTCATTTCTATGAGCTATCATTCCATAGTTGATATCTCTTGCCTTAGGGTTTTCTTAACAAAATTTTGAGTTCTAATGCTCCATGTTCCGGTCTTTCTCCGATACACCTTGATCTCGGGTACTGACAGCTTCAATAGTGTTACAAGTTCCATAAGGGTAGCCTTCCTAGGTCATACAAATCTGGAGATTCTTCAAAGCCTTCAAATTCTCCTAGTCTTCGGAGTCTTCAACCGTTGTAGTTTCCATTATTATAATGCACGGTAAAATCTTCTTCATTCCGAAGTGGTCTTAGTAGTCCGATATCTTGCACTTCTTGGGGTGGTCTCATCAGCTGAATCTTCGTGTGGTCAAATGGGGAAAGGGGTATAGTATCATTAAAAGGGAATATTTGAATAAGCTTAGAAGAGAAGAGAGGTAACAGATCTTTTGAAAAAGAAGTTGTAGAGAAAATCTTTCCTATGGGCTTGCCAGTTTCTAGGGGTCACATCCTAGAGTCAACATGGGCTCTGATACCATCTTGTAGCGACCCGACCTCAGACGGTCAAGTCTCTGTGCTGAAGTGTCATCCCTGGATCGGTATGCTGACAATCACAGTGCTCGAGGATTTACAACAGAGGTAAATCACATGTATAAAGTAACGTAAATACAATTACCTCAATCCAAATAGCGGAAGTAACAATAAGGTCGTGGATTCCCATCAACACCAACGACAAATTTGAGTGTAGAAATCGTAATCCTAATGTATCACTTACTCGTCGTAAGATTCCTGCAACATGAGACGTTGCAGCCATATAGGTCAGTACATTGATTGTACTGGCAATTTCACACTGTAGAGCAATGCTGAATAATGGCTATCACTACATGCATATTTGGCTGGTGGAAAGCTCTAAGTTTGTTTTTGCATAAAGCCAATTTTTCCCTACAGCAAAGGAATATATTTTATTTAACTACAAATTTGTTTTTGAAAATATTGAGAAGGTATATCCCCAACTCAATCCCAAAATAATAATCATTAACCCAATCAAATTAATTAAATAGAGCGTTGAGATCAACATGATAATCCAAGAACTAGATAATCAAGATGTCCATAACTGGGGACACGGCTAACCATGATTTGTTTGTACACTCTGCAGAGGTTTGCACACTTTTCCCCTCAAGACTCAATCTCCTCCGTTTGATTTCTTGCACTACATGGTGTTTGAGAAATGGATGACCGAGACATAGTCTTTTAGAAGCATTAACTCTTTACTTTGGGTAGACAGTACCACCTACATCCCCTACATTTGCTAGCCTACCACTAAAAGAGGTCACGCAACATACTCAACTCTGCCAGAGCCCATAATGGCTTGTGGCTGCACACGAAAATTTCTAGCATGAATAATCTTATGATCCCTTTGAGCCTGGGTGGCATTCCATAGGGTAATCACACGGGTACTCCGGGATTCCCTTGGGCAAGCACTGGTTTCTCCAGGTGCCCCTACCAATCCACCCAGATGTGTATTAAAGTAGCCACGTTAAGTTAAACCTTAGTTAAAAATAATCACTCACATATTTCATGAATTCTCACAAAACCAAACCATGTCTACGAGCATAGCATAGCAGTAAGCATAACGTAGTAGTACCCAGGGGTTGAATGCAAGACAATAGGTTCCTACCTCATCAACTACTTCCCAATACCCACATGTTATCAAATCCTAACCATGCAATGTTTGAGGGTTGAAACTAATGCATAAAACTGGGTAATAAAGGGATATGATCAAAGTGTGAACTTGCCATGTACTGTTGATGAAGATGATTCGCACTCAGA
Source organism: Triticum aestivum (assembly GCF_018294505.1). NCBI lineage: Eukaryota > Viridiplantae > Streptophyta > Magnoliopsida > Poales > Poaceae > Triticum > Triticum aestivum. Next base: position 267,190,853 of record NC_057802.1, read on the forward strand.
ACTCCTGATAGTTCTACTCATCACACTCCGATCAATCTATCGTAAGCAAGAAATAGTAACCACACATAGCAATCATGCAAAAGAATCAAAGAAAAGATCTCAGAAAACCTCGAAAACAAGTAATTAACTCTTTCAACAGAAACAGTTTCTAACAGTACCAAAATTAGGTGGATTTGGTCTTATCAGAAAGTTTAGGTCAAGAGCTTCAATTTGCAAAAAGAATCAATCAAATCGGAGTCACGAAACTCAAGTTATGAACAAAAGAAGTTTGAATATGAATCTGAACAAATTTCGAAATTTGAAAATTTCAAAAAGTTGATGTGACAGATTCAGTCGAAGGTGAAACAAGACGAAACTATAGGAAAATCAGGGACAAGCTATTTTATGGAAGAAAAATAGCTATTTCTAAAAGAATTGTTGTTCTAATGTATAAATACAGAGACTAATTGATAATCTATTTATTTTACCGTACTAGTCTAGAAATAATAAACTAGAGAAAACTATTTTTTTAATGAATCTAGTCAAACCAAAATATTGATTTAACCCGAATCGGATGATTTTTGGAGGCTATATGGGTCTATATTTATAGGTGGAAAAAAGGTTTAGGGGTCAAAGGCTAGGCAATGTGGGACTAAACATATACGTACAGATGAAATTTGAAAAGGATCATGCGCATGGCCTAAAAGTTCGGCACGCCGCGCGCTGTAGTTTTTTTAACAAAATTCGGTCAAAGTGAAAACAAATTATATGGCTGGCTGGGCCTGGCCCATGTAGGACATAAGAAAAATAAAATGATGGGGCGCCCTATGCCACTATGCAGCGCACGTGGGCGAATGTTAGTTCCAGGCGCACGTGCAGTTTTTTAGTAAAACAGAAAAAAGAAAACTGAATAACGAAAATAAAAATAAAATTTTACATAGGCATATTATATATCAAGATTTTCAGAAAAAGATTTCGAAAATGATGAACATATTTTCAGTGGCAAATAAATTCCACAAAAAATTAGATAAAGCAAACAGTGCAACTGGTTCAAATAAAATCTCAATAAAATCATTTTAAAATACCAAAATAAATTCAAATTTATTTCTCTCCAGTTTTCTAATGTAGGGAATCATTTTACCCTATTTTCCATTTTTTTGGAGAAAAATAATTTGAATAAAAACCAAATAACCCCAAATTGAAAATAATTTCAATGGGACTTTGAATTTAATTCTTTTAAAACTTCCAACTCATATTTCATATGTTTTGAAGAAGTCATTTTATCTTCTCTCATGAAAATCATTGAGTTGTTTAAAATTTCTGAATTTGAAATATTTCCAAATGAAATTCAAATATTTTCAAAAACCCTTTTCATTTTAAATGGAAGAAGTCATGTCATCTTCTCTCTAGGGTTTTGTATTTGAAAAGAATTTGAATTCATGGAGATCATAAATGCAAAAATGAAAGTTTGGGAAAGTCCTTTTATTCCCTCTCATTTAACTTTCAAAAGTTTCAATTTCACTCACTTTAGTCAATCAATCACACAACAATCATACAATCAATCAAAACTATCTATTTAATATAACATTCCAAAATTTAGAATTTTGGGATGTTACACACATCCTCTTGTCCTTGCCCTGCCACTGTTGAACTTGGCTGAAATATACTAGATAAAACTATTAGTCCAACAAAATATATGTTGACATTAATTACCAAAACCACCAAGGAAGCACTTGTGTGTTCAATCCCCCCTTTTTTGGTAATTGATGACAACATACGTCAAAGCTTCAAGTAATGATATGATGAGTAGTATATTTAAAGCTTTGGAGAAACATGTAACTTGCATGTGCTCCCCCTATATGTGTGATGTCATGTGAATAATGGAATTAGAAGACCTGTGAATGCACAACATGACAGAGTGAGTAATGAGTTGCATGTATCTTGGCTATATGCATCAGAGCAAAAAGGAATGAGAGATGCACCTTCATGTTTATGATTCTCTCTTGCAAACAATATGTGCAAAAGCAACAGATCATCATGCACATGAGTGAGATGCATATACTTACCTTATGGTCCTTGAACTAACTCTTGGAGAAGCAAGCTTAAGAAAACAAGGTTAGATGACACAAGGGAACTTCAAATAAGAAAGAGACTTCAAGATCCACAAGAGTACCAAGAATGGGATGACATGTAATTGGTGAGTATCACAGAGTGAGTACTCCTTTTGAATATAGACATGTCCCCAAAGAATTAAGGATTTGCAATAGATTTCCAGGGATTTTTCTGCCCTAAACATAGACTTCCTCTCCCCCTGAATCTAGCATTGGATAATGAGAGTAGGTGGGGTGAGATAAAATCAGAGCAACTAAATTTTACTAAGATCTCATCAGAGTAAAATAAATTATCAATGCAAAATAAAATTATAGCAAAGTAGGCTCTAATGAAAGAATTGACATGTCTCTCCTCTCTTAAAGACATGTGAATTCTCTCCACTTCTGATAGTGCATCTCTCTTCCTTTCTTAGAAGAGTTTAAGATATGATAAGCTTTTGATTCTCTGTAAGGGTAAGCTTTGATGTGCTCTCTCTCCACCTTTGACATCAATTTCCAAGAAGGGTCGGCTTCATGGGTATGAGTCAAGTGAGTGTGGTCCTGGAGAGACACAACTAAGAAGAATGCAACTTTAGATCCAGATAGAGGGAAAGAATCATTGAGTGGAGCTGATAAGAATAAATAGTATAAGATGGCAAAAAAAATCTCAGCAATGAAATCGGTGGCGATTTGTGTCGATCGGTGACTCCGAGATAGTAAGGTCACAGACAGAGCATATCGGTGAAGCCAAATTAGTCATTTTCGGTGGAACCAATGAACTGTGTACAAGTTGTACTTGTACTTCGGCTTGATCGATAAGCTTTGGATCAGAGGGACCAAGTTCAATGCAGAGGAAAAACTTTGTCAACTCAGCTCACTTGCAATAGAATTTTTACAAATATTTTCAAGGAATTTTGGTAGAATTTGCAATGAATTTGACTTAGAGAAATAGAAAAGATCATAGAAAATAGAAAATGATCTAGATGTAGTGCTTTTTTTGAAAAGGAAACACTCTAGCAAAAGAAATGCAAAGGAAATGCAGCTAAGAGAAAGAAAACACTAGAGAACTTCATCTAGAGGTGGTCGGCGACAAAGTCACCTATGTTAGAGTCTATTGACTTAGGAGTCAAGTGAGATCAGTTGATCATAGGTCATACTCATCGTTAAGCTCAAAATGGGGTTGTCATTTTTCATTTAAGCGTCTTAATGTATTCACATCTTGTTGAGTTGCTTTAACTCATGACTTGGAGCAAAGCTTCTCTAAGATGGAAAACATACCTTGGGTTTGTAGTTTGAACTTGATCATGTAGTTGACATTGTGGTGGATGCTCAATGTTGATGTAGTCCATGAAGAGTTGGCAAGCATCTCTTTGAATTTGAAGCTCATCTTCCTACATGGGTTAGTCTTGCAAGAAAAAACTCTTATGTATCCTGATACGTCTCCAATGTATCTATGATTTTTGATTGTTCCATGCTATTATATTATCTGTTTTGGATGTTTTCTATGCATTCATATGCTATTTTATATCATTATTGGGACTAACCTATTAACCTAGAGCCCAATGCCAGTTTCTGTTTTTTCCTTATTTTTGACTTCTACAGAAAAGAAATATCAAACGGAGTCCAAATGGAATAAAACTTTACAGTGATTTTTCTTGGACCATAGGAAACCCACGGAACTTGGAGATGAGGCCATAAGCCCTACAGGGTGGCCACAAGCCATGGGGGCGTGCCCAGGGGCACCCCTGGCTTGTGGGCCCCCCGTAGACGGTCTTGACATAATTCTTCCACTATAAATCCTAAAATATTCCCCCTATACCAGAGGGCACACCAAAAATACTTTTTCACCGCCGCAAGCTTCTATTCCCGTGTGACCCCATCTTGGAGCCTTTTCCGGCACTCCGCTGGAGGGGGATTCGATCATGGAGGGCCTCTACATCAACCTTGTTGCCCTTCCGATGAAGCATGAGTAGTTTACCATGGACCTAAGGTTCCATAGCTAGTAGCTAGATGGCTTCTTCTCTCTCTTTGATCTTCAATACAATGTTCTCCTCGATATTCTAGGAGTTCTATCCGATCTAATCTACTTTTGCGGTGCGTTTGTTGAGATCCGATGAATTGTGGATTTATGATCAGTTTATCTATGAATATTATTTGAGTCTTCCCTGAACTCCTTTATGCATGATTAAGATATCTTTGTATTTCTCTTCGAACTATCGGTTTGGTTTGGCCAACAAGATTAGTTTTTCTTGCAATGGGAGAGGTGATTAGTTTTGGGTTCAATCTTGCAGTGTCCTCACCCAGTGACAGAAGGGGTAGCGAGGCACGTATTGTATTATCGCCATCAAAGAAAAAAAAGATGGGGTTTATATCATATTGCTTGAGTTTATCCCTCTACATCATGTCATCTTTACTTAAGGCGTTACTCCGTTCTTATGAACTTAATACTCTAGATGCATGCCGGATAGCGGTCAATGTGCGGAGTAATAGTAGTACATGTAGGTAGGAGTTGGTC